>NC_142031.1:38267263-38547263 GCF_982192425.1 Myodes glareolus | reverse complement strand
GTAGCCCACACTGGCTGACCAGAGTGCAGAGTGTTCGGGGATCTTCCCCCAACACCCCAGCTAGGATTATAAGCATGTACCATCAAATGGCGTAAAATACCTCGGAGTAACTCAACCAAACAAGTAGAAGACCTGTATGACAAGAACTTTAAATCTTTGAAGAAAGAAATTGAAGAAGACACCAGAAAATGGAAAGAGCTCCCATGCTCTTGGGTAGGTAGAATTAACATAGTAAAAATGGCAGTCTTACCTAAAGCAATCTATAGATTCAATGCAATGCCCAGCAAAATCCCTGCAAACTTTTTCATAGAACTCGAAAGAGCAATACTCAACTTCATATGGAAAAGCAAAAAACCCAGAATAGCTGAAACAATCTTGTACAAAAAAGGAACTTCTGGAGGCATCACAATCCCTGACTTCAAACTCTACTACAGAGCTACAGTACTGAAAACAGCCTGGTATTGGCATAAAAACAGACAGGAGGACCAATGAAACGACTCAAAGACACAGATATTAATCCGCACACCTACAAACACCTGATTTTTGACAAAGAAGCAAAAAAATAAAATGAAAAAAGGAAAGCATATTTAACAAATGGTGATGGCATAACTGGATATCAACATGTAGAAGAATGAAAATAGATCCAAATCTATCACCATGCACAAAACTCAAGTCCAAATGGATCAAAGACCTCAACATAAAGTCAGCCACACTGAACCTCATAGAAGAGAAAGTGGGAAAGTACACTTGAACGCATTTGCACAGAGAACCACTTCTAAATATAACCCCAGCAGCACAGACATTGAGAGGAAACAATTAATAAATGGGACCTCCTGAAACTGAAAAGCTTCTGTAAAGCTTTGTGTGTGTGTGTGTGTGTGTGTGTGTGTGTGTGTGTGTGTGTGTAAAGGACACAGGCAACAAGACAAAATGGCAGCCTACACAATGGGAAAAGATCTTCACCAACCCCACATTGGACAGAGGACTGATTTCCAAAATAAATAAAGAACTCAAGAAATTGGTCATCAAAAGAACAACTAATCCATTAAAAAAATAGAGTACAGACCTAAACAGGAACTCCCAACAAAGGAATCTACAATAGCTAAAAGACATTTAAGGAAATGTTCAACATCCTTAGCCATTAGAGAAAGGCAAATCAAATCAACTCTGAGATTCCATCTTACACATGTAAGAATGGCCAAATCAAAAACACTGATGACAAATTATGCTGGTGCGGTTGTGGGGTAAAGGGAACACTCCTCCATTGGCTGGTGGGAGTGCAAACTGGTACAGCTGCTTTGGATTTCAGTATGGCGATTTCTCAGAAAATCTTCCTCAAGATTCAGCAATACCACTTTTGGGTATATTACCAAAGGAGGCTCAATTGTGCCACAAGGACATGTGCTCAACTATGTTCATAGCAGTTTTGTTTGACATAGCCAGAACCTGGAAACAACTTAAATGCCCCTCGACCCAGAAAGACAAATATCATATGTACTCACTCATAAGTGGCTTTTAGACATAAAGCAAAGAGAACCAGCCTACAATGCATAGTCCCAGAGAACCTAGACAACAATGAGGACCCTAAGAGAGACATACATGGATCTAATCTACATGGGAAGTAGAAAAAGACAAGATCTCCTGAGTAAATTGGGTGCATTAGGACCATGGGAAATGGTTAAAGGGGAGGGGCAAGAAAAGGAGGGGAGCAGAGAAAAATGTAGAGCCCAAGAAAAATCAACATAAAAAAGAAAAGAAAAGAAAAAATAAGCATGTGCCACACACTTGGCTTCTTTAAATAATAAGATCTAGGGAAAAACTCAAGTCCTGTGCTTGGCTGAGCTATCCCCCAAACATTTTTTTTTGTTTTTCTTTTTTTAAAAATTGTCTTATTTTTAATTATGTGTATTCTGTGTGAATGCGTGCATGTGGGTGCAGGTGCCTCAGCAGGTCTGACACCTCAGATTCCCTGGAGCTGGAGTTGCAGGCAGCTCTGAGCCACCCAATCTGGGTGCTAGGAACCAAACTCAGGTCCTCTGCAAGATCAGTATGAACTCTTAACCCTTGAGCCATCTCTCCAGACCCTGTTTTTGCTCATTTTCTTAACTGGCATATAATCACTGTAATTTCTTTCAAGTGTACCAAGCACTGTGATCGTTTCTAACCCATACACTGCCTATATTCTCTCTCTTTTCCTATTGATAAGCTCCTTTTTCACATCTCCCGTCTGTTTTCAGGTCACAGACATGCATTTTAAGTGCTATCTATACAAAATCTAGAATCCACAAATAAAACACACAATCTTTGTGATTATGGGTCTGACTTATCTTACTTAGCATGATAATTTCTACCCATTTTCCCTGGAAATGTCATAATTTCATTCTTCCTTAAGTCTGAGTAGAACTTCGTTGTGTACACAGATCGTATTTTCTTTATCCTTCTATCTGTTGGTGGGAATCCAGACTGATTCTATAACTTTCCTATTTTGAATAGTACAGCATTAGATATGGATATATAGATATCTCTGTGGCATGTTGACTTAAAATCCTTCAGATATATACCCAGGAATGATATAGCTGTATAATATTTTTAGTTTTTGAGGAACCCCATATTGATTTCCATAGTTGCCAAGTTAATTCGCACTTCTACAAGCAGTGTATAACAATCCCCTCTCCCCGTACTCTCTCCACCATGTCCATTGCTGTTTGACTAGCAGTAATCATTTTGACTAGGGTCAGATGGGCTGCAATGCAATTTCAATCTGCATTTCCCTGATGGATAAGGATATGGTGTTTATTTTCTATTCTTTTGTTTATCTCATTGCTCTCTGTAAATGCTGTTTTAGGCATGAGCATCTCTTGGTTCTCTTCCTTCTCCATCTCCATCCTAGCTCTTCCAGCCTACCTTTGGGGACTCACTTTACCTTCTGGCTCAGTTTTCATTTCATATGAACCAGGACAAATCAGGCAAAGCTCATGGAATCAAAATACATCCAAATGAAAAAAAAAAGCTTGAATTTTACTTAGAAAATTTAGAGGAGCATTAGTTAACCACATTTTGAAATGCACACTTATTTTAACATAGCAACTTCAGAAGGGTTTGGCAGAGAATTTTTCATTAGGGTATTATGTCTCTCAGTTATACTATTTTTTGCATATGTATGTATGTGTGATACATTCACGTGTGGATATGTTTGTGTAAGCGTGTGGGCACACGTATGTGTATGTGTGTGCACATGCATGTAGAAGACCATGGATGATGTCAGATATTCTTTGATTATTCTCTGCCTGATATTTTGAAGCAATGAACCCAGAACTTGCCAATTTTTCTAATCCAGCTAGCCACTTTGCCCTGGGCATATGCTGTCTCCACCTCCCAACTGCTGGGATTACAGGCAGGCTGCCACATCTGACTTTTATATGGGTGCAGGTGTGGGGGATCCAAACTTGGCCCTCACACTTAGGTATTGAGCACTGTGTCTACCATCTCTCCAGCCCTCCTGTGAACTGATCTATCTTGACATGCTGGTGGCACATTGACCAGAACACAACTGTCCACTGAGTGGTTCTGGTTTGTTGAAAGCAATCATACATAAACACATCTTTGTATGTGCATTCTAGAAGCAGAAGTGAACAACCATGGCTACCTTGAAATTCTTCTGGTAGGATTTATACTGAAAGGCACGTTGCTGAAGGTCATCCAGGATGGACTGCAGATCATTCAGCATCACCTTGATTTTCTCCTGGTCAGCAGAAATATCCAAGATCTGTGGGTCCTGTAAAATCCATGGGGGTTCTGGTTAGGCAGGCTTACTCGCTCATGAAGGCTAGGGGAGTTAATAAACCTGTTTCCAAAATGCATTTTCTTTAATTCTCTTTTCTTAAAAACTGTGTTAAAAAGTGTTTGGCTTTTTCCCCCTAAATGTTAAATGTAAGCATAGTAGAAAATTGTAGGAAGACATGAAATAGAGATATGACACTTTTTAAAACAGAATGTAAGTGGGGAGGTGGTGGTGCATGCCTTTAATTTCAGCACTCGGGAGGCAGAGGCAGGTTAACCTTTGTGAGTTCAAGACCAGCCTGGTCTACAGAGTGAGTTCCAGGACAGATTCTAAAGCTACACCAAAAAATACTGTATTGAAAAAAAGAAAAAGTAAAAGAATGTAGGGGTTGTCAAGATTGTTTAGCGTGCAAAGGCACTTGCCTCCAACTTGGATGACTTGAGTTTGACCCCTGGGACGCACATACTGAGGGGGGAGGGCAAACTGCCTTCTGACCGGCATGTACAAGCACCCCGACACATGTGTACCTCCTTTCCCCCAACACATACAATGATAAACTAGAACCTAGTAAAGTCTCCTTCACGTCTTCCTTGAAATACAAGACCTCAGCCATGGAGATCTGAATATGATGGGGAGAGAAGAGAAGACTGTAACAGAAAGATAGTTTCCTTCTTAAAACAAAGCAGCAGAAAAGGCTTTGGACTGTGAGAGATGGTAAGGAAAACCAGATTCTCTAAGTACGTTCTCACAACGTGCTTCTGATGCTAGGTGTGTGAGTTCCTTTCCCAGCAAACCAAGCGGTTCTGTAGCAGCACCTGGCTAAGCGTCCTCTGGTTCAGCCTGATGCCATCTATCTGGAGACACCTTGAATGCCACAGCCTGAGGGCCTGCTCCCAAGGCCTTTCTCCTTCTGATGCCAACTGCAAGCCCCCTACCTGTGCTTCTGACTAATTGAGGTTCCCACGACTCCTCCTTCAGGTCAGTTAACTTATCATAGTGGTTCATGGAACATAGGAAGATATTTGTACTTCAGCGGCTTAAGAAGACTCTCATGGAGACAATGAAGAGACACAGATTGAGACATGGGGGAAGGGGGCACGGAGCTTTGCACCTTCCTTGGCCATCACTTTTCAGGTGTTTGACTTTGTAAACCTAGGCCCTTGGGATTTGTATTTAGAATTTATTATGTAAACATACTCGAGGCATAGATAACTGTGTTGTGGTATAGGAGGTCCTTCTTTCTATGTGTTGCTTTCATTGGTTGAATAAAGAAAACTGCCTTGGCCTTTTGATAGGGCAAAACTTAGATAAGTGGGGAAAAGAGAACAGGATGCTGGGAAGAAGAGCAGAGTCAGGCAGATGCCATGATTCTCCTGCCCAAGATGGATGCTGGTTAGACTCATGCCGGTAAGCCACAGTCAAGTGGTGATACACATTAATAGAAATGGGTTAATTAAGATGTGAGAGTTAGCCAATGAGAGGCTAGAGCTAATGGGCCAGGCAGCGATTTAATTAATACAATTTTCTGTGTGGTTATTTTGGGGAATAAGCTAGATGAGTGGCAGGGACACAGCCCGCCGCTCCTCTTACTACAGTGTTGAAGCATGACCTAGCTAAAAACAATACGGTCAGTGCTAACAGGCTGAGTGAAGAAACCCAGCAACCTGTCTGGAATCTTCTTGATATCTGTGCGGAATTCTTTCCTCTTAGGCTGGGTCAAGACCCTTAGTGAAAGGTGCATTGGTGGGGTGGACTCATGAGCTACTATCAGAAAATGTCTTCATGGCCATATCCAAGTAAACATTGCAGGTGAGGGGATACAGTGTATTTTCAGTATGTGCCACCGTTGGTGAAGAGAAACAGCAGTTTCTTTGTCTTCCCTTGGAGCGAAAAGAAGGGTGGAGAAATTGACTTTGCTGCCTGCAGCACCCAGGCATTGTGACAAGACTCTGTTTTCCCTTTACACTTTAAGGTTATTCCAAGGTGTCTTTAAAAACCAGGGGAAAGGGCAAGGGTGTTCTTCTTACTGTTTAGATCACATGGCGGTTCCATTGAGATGTGGGATGAGTGTTTCCCCCACAGGTCATGTATTTGCATGCTCCCTATGGGTGAGCTGTTGGAGAAGATTTAGAAGGACTAGGGGCTGTGGCGTTGTTTGAGGAGGTGTGACACTGGTAGTGTCAGGCCCAGCCTCCTTCCTGCCCACCCCCTCTCCTTCCTGCCCTCCCCCTAACCCCCCCCCCCCCGTCTGCCTGTGGATCAGGACGTAAGTTCTCAGTTCCATACCTACCTGTCTGCTGTTACGCTTCCTGCCATGATGATAATGAATTAAACCTCTAAAACTGTAAGCAAGCCCCCAGCTAAATGTTCTCTTTGTAAGAATTGACCTGGTCATGGTGTCTCTTCACAGCAATAGAACAATAACTAAGGTAGGTTATTTATTAAATAATTTAGAAAATATCAAAACCTGTACTATGGGAATTATGAGCCAGAAACTAAAAAATTATAAACACAATGCCTAAATTGTATAAAATACATATGTATCAAAAGTAATATAATATTCATGTGTATAATTACAGAGAGGAAGAGAGAAAATAAAGTATGTATAGGTGAGGGCATATGCTTTAAGGCAAATGTCTGGCTGACATATGGTGTTTGAAAGCCCAGAAAATGGGCATAGCATAGTTCAAGAACAAAACAGAAACACCTAACTAGGTTTGGCAGCATCTGAGGGAATAGTAAAATCTAAGAACTCTTATAGCCATCACTTGAGGACCAAATAATCAATCTCTTGCCCAGTGTGGCCTGGCATTAAAATGGCAATGTGCCCTAGGTTAGAAAATGGCAATGGAATTGGCATTGCAGAAGCTCCTCATGTGGGCACTGGTGCCCTTGCCGTGACTGGGCTGAACCTGGTTTTCCCAGGCAGCTTCTAGCTAATGGTCCTTCCAGTTCCTACTGATACAAACCATCCACTCTGCCAGAGACCACAGTTAGTGACCATGACTTTCTCAGTATGGCCTCCAAACATCTGGCTCACCAGTTCTCCCCATTGTCACTGGTCATTACGTTAGCTTTTCTGCCCAGCTTCCCTCCACCCGTGTGTCTAGGGAATCTTGAGAGCAGACGGTGCTATTTGTGGAACAACCTATGGATTATAGTTCTTTGCCCAAGAGTGAGAAGGAATCTATTCAAACCTTCTGTACAGGATGAACTGGCTAGTGATACCCAGGCCGCAGTGCTTGGCATCTGTGTCATGGTTGAAATGCACAGTTACACATGAGGCATGTGTTGGTATTTTGTTCTTTTGGTAGATACTCATGCTTTGATGATATGCAGCGTACACAGCACAGCACGCGGCACAGGAATTGCCAGCTACGGTGACCATGGAAGGCAGACTGCCTGTGCCTAAGTCCTGGTTCCACCATTTATCGTCTCTGTGACCCTGGATAACTTTCTTTCCTGTATCTTACTTTCTTCTCTGTAAAACGTGATTAAAACGTACATATGTTCCGAGAATAAATAAAAGCATAACAGACACATGTAGGATGGCTTCTAGAAGCATTCTTTATCTTTTTTATCTAAAATACTTTAGACAATGTCTATCAACTGTGGAATAAATAATTGAAATATGATGAAATACTATAGAGCAACAAATAAACACCAACTACACCGTACGAGGTGATATGAATACAAGAAAGAACTGTATAGCTCTAAGACATCGGGATTCAGAACAATAGCTGCCTTTGGAGACAGAGATGTTGTTTAGGTGGGAGCTCAAGGACATGAGAAATGCTATAGTTCTTGATATAGGAACACAGCTGTATGCACTTCCTGATAACTCACTGAAGCCTACGTTATTATAGTCATATACATCTGGTCTGGTCGAAAATTTTTCAAAAGTTTCAATATAAAAATAACAACATTGGCAAGTTCTTTGAACCATGCTTGTCTAACAGTTCACACAGAGTGTTAGTTGGTTTCAATGTCTCCACGTTCATATAAATGTATATTATAACTGTTAGTGCAGTATGCTCACTCGAGGAGATCTCCATGAATACACTTTATTAATCTTCTATTGATGATCGTTTTTTTTCTGTTTTCAAAATTCTACTATGGCGTTCTTATTCTATGTTAAGATTTAGAAAATGATAATAAAATGGTGAATTATTAAAAAAGGCTTCCAGGTATACTTTAGTTAAGAATCATCTGGATGGATGGTTGAGTTTCTGAAACTTTTCCCTAAAAAGTCTGGTGCAAGCTAAATAATCTCTGTTCCTCTCTACCAATTTATATTATGCCTGATAGTAAGGAGAAATTTGCCAATATTCTCAACAAATTTTACATTGTGACATCAGCTATAAAAGGAATTAGAAAGCAATAAATACGCTTATTTCAAAGTATTAGATACCATCCACGAGGAAGAAAACTGAATACTAAGCACACACTTGACTTACAGTGGCCTCGAATTCATTCATAACACTAAAAGAGAGATTCAGAAATGCATAAGCTTTGAATAGCAGCTTAAGGAAATGGTTACAGTAAAACAAGGAAAAATGAAACTAACTTGTTGAATTGAAATATTTGTCTCTACCCGGACTTAAAGAATAAATTTTAAAACAATAAGTATGTGATGTGATAGAAAGATTAGCTTAACAAACTCCATAATACATACTTAGAGATGTACATGTGATACATACCATTTTTGTTTGTTGACCTGGCCTGAACTTAAGGAACCTGTAATCATCAAACTGGACGGGTGATTTGGAAGAAGATTCTGCCCCGCTCACCTGTGCTAGCAGCTTGACTTCATTTACTTCGTTGTTGAGCTCCTCAAGATCTCGACCCAAGTGCAGACAAAACTGTTTGATGCTTGTTTCTCGGTCACCCACTGATTTGTCAATGGCGTTCCGCACAGCAGTAATAGACGGCTTCATAGTGGCGAAAACAGCGAAGTCTTCAGGAGGTGTGGGCACCTGATACTGCTCAATGAGCTTGTACATCTGAATCACTATGTTCCCTTCTTCCTCCAGGCTTTCGATCTACATGGAAACATTGCTGGTTGAAACACAGTGGAATAGTAATGCTTTCTATTAGGAGATGGCCTTATGAAACATGAACACTAAAGTGTTAATAGTTAGTTCATGAGTGTGTTTGGCATGGCCATCTAATTGGCTGAAGCTGGTCACATGATAAATACAAGCATGGCTCCAGTACAGGTAATTGGGTAATTGAGTGGGGGTGAGTGTTCAGAGCTGAGTACAGTTTAGTCTTAGAAAGGAGTTTCTTTCCCCATCTCCCATTCCTTGCTGCCGTCTAGTTTCTAAGATCATAGACGCTCCGATTGCTTGCATCTGAGCATCAAGGGCATGTGCTGAGCAGCTGTCGCTCTGGGGCAGTCCCTTGGGTGTGGACAGTTCCCAGTTCACAGGTTCAGAGCCCAGATCTATGGTGATACTTCACTCTAATTCGCTATATGATTTTACTGAATCCCAAATGGCTACTCAGCCGCCTTGATGGTCTACTTTCAGCGGACAGTGTGTTTCCTGTGTTCCCTAATTTTCTGGAAACAACTGATTCTGCAGTTTGGAGGAAATCCCTCAACCCCAACCCTACTGTGTGGTTATATAGGCCGTCAGGTTTGCTCAGCTGGGACATGGAGAATCCAGCTCCGACTGGCCTTTCTCTTAAGCACAGCCAGAGTGAGAGGCAGGTGTAATCACAGCTATCTGGTTTTGTGTGGATGCTGTCTACAGCTCCTTAACATGCAACCTTGACCGCAGGGAGGCTTGTGGAGAACAGTTCTTTGCCTGTAGCTTACAGGACAAGGACCTCAGGAAGCTCCTTCACACAGGCTGAAGTGCTCCTCCTAGAGGTTCTGACTTAAAATGCCTAGAAAGGGACCCAGGGGTGCGCCTTCTGAATGAACACCCAGGCTCTGTCTGGTCTGCTCTGGTCAGGCCCCTTCTGAGAAGCTGTTTTCTAGAGGAACAGAGATCGGAGAGGAAGGAAAGGCCTTTCGTTTCCTCTGTGCTTTCCTTGCCCCTATGTCACCCTTTGGATCTATCCATAGCAACCAGAAAAATCTCAAATTTAGAATACATTTTCCATTTATTTTCTTTTATTAACATCTTATTATTTGGTGTGTGTGCGTGCATGCACACACATGCACGTGGGTCCCAGAAGGAGGCCAGAAGCTGGTGTCTGGATCCTCTGGGGGCTAGAGTTACAGGCAGTTGCAAACTTGTTGATGTAATAGGAACCGAACTCAGGTCCTCTGGAAGAGCAGCCAGGACTCTTAACCTCTGAGCCATCTCTCCAGCCCACGTTTCCATTTTCTAAGTTAACTCATGTGAGTTTGGATTGCTTTCAACAAAGTGTCTAGTACCTGGAGCTAGTTATAAAGAGACCTAACTCTCTCTACAGAAAAATCAGTTTCATCTCTTTTGGTGGCTGACTGGACTTTCAACGGCTCCTGGGGAGTTGTGGGTGGCCATGTTTGCCACTACAGGATGAAGAAGCAGCGGCCTGTCCATTGGAGAAAGAGCAGTGACCCCCACAGGGACGGGTGCAGAAGGAGGATTCAAGCTGTCCTGTTCTTTCCTTGGTCAGTTCTGAGCCGGGCCATACTTGTGAGAGGAGTGGGGGAGTTTCCGTGAGACAGCTTTGAAGCCTTAAATAATGACCCCATTTGGGCATAGAGTAGGTCATGAAAGGCTTGGCTCTTTGTCTAAACACAATCATGAACACATAAGAATAAATCTTTGGTATCTTTAGTCCTCAGGGATGAAGCATGTCTGCTGTTCTCGAAATAACAGACAGGAATGTTTCTTTTGCAGGCAAGTGAAAGAGGCTTTACTGTTAGTGCTGTTAATAACATAACCAACTTTTACTTTGTCATATTTATTCAGATTTGGATACTTTAGAAAATTATTTATCTCTACTTCAGTGCCAAACCGATAGGAATGAATTCAGGGAAAATTAATTATTGGAGTCTAATATTATACTGGTGCCACAGGGAAGAGCCTGAGAGGAGGAAATCAATCAAGTTTCCAGGGAGAAAGCAAGCAAGAGAGGCTCACAGGAGGGAGGGTAGGAAGAAGGAAGGGAGGGAGGGAGAAAAAGAGACAGAGAGACTGTCTCTACTTAAGCTAGTGTTTTCGTTGCTGTTTTTCTACTCTTTAAAAAAAGATTCATCTATTTATTATACAGTGTTCTGCCTGCATGTATACCTGCAAGCCAGAAGAGGGCACCAGATCTCATTACAGATGATTGTGAGCCACCACGTGGTTGGTGGGAATTAAACTCAGGACTCTTAATCTGGGGCCATCTCTCCAGTCCTCTTTTATCCGCATTTAACAGAAAACCCCGAGGTGTTATGTAGGTGTAGGCTAAAGGATTATGATCCCATGGTGACCAACATTCATGTTACCACTTACTACAAAACTAGAATGGCCATGAACTATGCTTGAGAATATTGACTTTGTGGTCAAAGACATTCAGATTTTGATTCCCGCTTCACCACATGCAGGTTCTGTGACCTTGGATAACAGCCTGTTTTTACTTTGTTTCCTCATCTGTGGCATTTGTGAGGAAAGAGATGTAAGGCACATAAAACTCTTGCAATACCTGCCGAATGGCTAGAATTTGGTAAAGGTTAGCTGCCATTACTGTTAAAACACAGGGCATCATTAACCACGCCTGAAAGTGTTTCTGACATTTAGGCAACTGTTTCCTGACCCCGGGTCCCTCCTTTGTCTCTTGTCATGCGTGGTTGGAGACACGGAATTACAGGAGAACGACCAACTTACCCGCTCCTGGATTTCATCCAGGAAGACTAGGCTGTTGACGTACTCTATGGTAGTGGTGGGAATGAACTCGAGCTTATACTCGGCGTCTTGGGCCTCTGAAATGATGGCATCCACCTTTTTCTTGCTCAAACGGGGAAGCATGGCATTTAGTACCTAAGGAATAAAAAAGAAGACGAAGATCATAAATCATTAGGTATTTCTGCATTCTTATGTCCTTTAAGAAGCCTTGACAGTGCTAACCCGGGTGGTATGGGAGGCAGCAGTGTGTGAGGACGATCTCTCACTAGTAACTGCTTTTCAAATGAACCAAAGGAAGGCCCGATTTTGACAGTCATTTGTAGGTGGGGCAGTTTGCTGAGTGCTCTGACACTCTGCGAGGCTGCCTCCCTGCTTCTCTGGCCTACACGGTGGACACAAAGCTCCCCCTGCAGCGTCAGGCCCAGGTCCACTCTTTTTCTAATGGGTTTCAGCCATGTGGTTTGGAAGAAAGTGGTCTCTCTTCAAGAACAAAGACAAAGATTGACTGACCCCAGGGTAAATATGAGCAAGGTTTCTTTGGAACAAAGTCACTGGGTTAGGGTGAACCTTCGACCTTGATAGTTTTTGTTCGGGGTGAGGGAGATAAGTACCTAAACCTCTAATCTCTTCTTTCCCATTTTATAGCGACAAGGAAATAACGAGCCTGTGGAAACTTTCCAGCACCATTTGATAACCACGAGGCAATGCTCACCTTAGAGTGATGGCACATCTAGCAATTAGAAAGAAGGACGAGAGAAGCTGAGTGCCTCGTGTTAGAGGGACACTGGGTGTTCACCCAATTTCTGGACATTTATGAATGTATATGTATGTATTTAGGTGTATAAACACCTAAGTTTGAATTTTATTTATTTGAATTGGTATGTTGGTTGTGCTAAAAAAAAAAGGATGAAATTAATTTGTATTTACTCCAATTTTTATCTTCTGCTAAAAATGAGTGTGTATTGGTATTTTATCTGAATGCATACATGTACACCATGTGTATGACTGGTACCCTTGGAGGCCAGAAGAAAGCATCTGAACAGGTGGGAGCTGCCAAGTGGGTACCAAACTCAGGTCCTCTGGGGAGAGCAACCAGTGGACATCTTCTTAACCACTGGATATCTCTCCAGCCTCTCTCTTTCCTTTCTTTCTTTCTTTCTTTCTTTCTTTCTTTCTTTCTTTCTTTCTTTCTCTCTTCCATCTCTTTCTTTCTTTCTTTCTTTCTTTCTTTCTTTCTTTCTTTCTTTCTTTCCCTCTCTTCCATCTTCCCTCTTGTTTCTCTCTCATTCGTCCTTCCTTCCTCTTTCTTTCTTAGAGACAAAGAAGCAACACACCAGAAGAATGCTCTCTGTCATACACATAATGCCACAACAGAAATTAGCATACAGGTTGCCAGTCCTATTATCTTCTAGCATGTACACCTAGAGCCAGCAAAGATTTTCCTTAAGGTTCAGACAGTAAATATGTCAGACTTGCAAGGGCATACACTATCTGTCTCAAACACCCAGCTGTATCCTCATAGCAGGGTAAGGAGCCACAGGCACTGCTTAAATGTATTGACTCTACTTGTTCTAATTAAACTATGTATACAGAACAATAGTCAAGGTGATGAGCCATGGAGCCCTCCAGCTGTGTTTTTCCATTGTCCTCTGGAGGGCTTTGAGAATCCGCAACCAAGTGCTGCATCTAAAGGATGTACTATTTTGGTTGTATGAGTTGTTCTGGATGCTTAAGAAGAGTTAGGTTCAGGAAATGACCCCTTAAATTTGATCTCAGCATTCTAGCTGAGCAACAGTTCCACTGGCATACTGAGCTACGAGTGGTGGCTTCTCTTGGGAAGTTCGGAAATGTTCCAAGGAAACAGGAGTGGGAAATTGAAGCCTACAGTCTCCTTCCCTATGGCACCAAAAAGTTAACAATGTCTATAACAGAAAGAATATAGACCTTTTCCTACAAATAAAAGATGGGGTGGCAGAGATAGGCAGCAAAGTGCTTGCTGTACAATTGCTAGGTTCTGAGTTTGGTCCCTAAAATGCCACGTGTGGTATGCAGTTGCCGTCCCAAGGCTCAGTTAGCAGAGATGCGTGGATCCCTAGAACTTACTCATAAGCAACCTTGCTGACTTGGTGGGTTCTAAGCCAAGGAGAGACCTTGTCTCAAGAAATAAGGTAGATAGTTTCTAAGGAATGACAGCTGAGGCTGTCCTTAGGACTTGCACACATATGCACACACTTGCAACAGCACACACACATACACACAGAGACACACATGCACACACGTGTATGCAAATCAGGGTTCACCAATATTATTATGGTAATTTCAACATTTGTAATGCACAAAAATGGATATATTTCTTCTTAATGTATGAACTATTAGTAGACACAGTAATTACAATAATAAGAAGGGTGGACGCCACATGTTGACCCTTCTCACAGTTACCTCCAAACACCGCAGCGGCGATGGGATTAGTTTCTCTTTCAGCTGCTTGGTGTCAATAAGCAGCAGGCCTACGTTTCGGGTGGGTCTCAGGGCTACCGAGTCCTTGTGTTGCTTGTGATATTTTTCTAGCTGAGTACTGAAGAATTTGACATCTACAGAAAACAAGAAGCATAAATGATAGAACCCTTCACGCTAGTTTTTAAAGAAGCAGACTACAGTATACTAAAAACCACCCCGGCCTGAAGGGCGCCATTAAGTAACAAACGAGAGAAGTGATGCTGGCAAGGGTGTGGATGAATGGGAGCCCTCAGTCCCTGCTGCAGAGACTGCCAACTCGCTCACGCACATCTACCATTTGACCCAGCTGCGCCACCCCTCGGTGGAGAGCTGAAGGACTCCAGGACAACGCACCAGAGACACTGGTACATCAGCGTTCCTGCAGCGCCACTCTGCGCATGATGCTCAGTGGTGGGAACAGCCTTGGTGTGTGGCAGCAGACATGGTGGAGACAATGCGACTGACACACACAATGGAGTGTTTTCAGCTACAAAGGATGAAGTTACGTCACATGCAGGAAATGACTACAGGTCATCATGTTCGGCAAATCGAGTCAATCTTGAAAAACAAATATTGTGCCCTATGTAGTCCATAGATTTTACATAGATACATAAAGTTGCATGTGTGTATATGACATGAAAGTAGAAATGAAATCGTCCAGAGGGACAGGAGAGGAGTGAGATGGGGAAGAAGGCTGGATGGGGGAGGGGTGATGGAAGGGTGGGGTAGAGAGGAGATGTATTCTCATTGTCCAGTGTTTACCAGTTTGAAAAGCTTTTATGTAACATGCTACCATCACAAAGAATATGCCCAAGGAAAAATTAATAAATTTATGCATGTATTTTTGCTATTACCCATACTTAAAATGCTTTGTATAAGTCTAAAATGTTAATTCACAATGTGTAATAATACCCCTTTCTCATAATAAAAACCCACTATTTTACAATGACAACACCCTGTCTTTGGCTCTCACTAGGAGAGAAAGAGGAGATTGACTTTGGGCATGCCTCCCATGCTTTACTCTCACACTTTACAGATGCTGCGCTTCTAACCAGAGGAAGGTCTGTAGACATTTTTAGTAATGCGCTTTTTATTATTTCTTTTACCTTTGAGATTATAATACCTAGATAACTTCCCCATTTCCTTTCCTCCTTCAAATATAAACTATAAACTCCTAAAAACTCCTCCTTCATCTCTTTTAAATTCGTGGCCTCTTTTTCATTACTTGCTGCTATATACATCTGCATATTTATTCCTAGATACAACCTGCTCGGTCTGCATAATGTTACTTCTATGCATGCTTCCAGGGCTGACCTATTGGTACTGGAAGCCCAATTGGTGCGCTCTTCCCTGGGGAGACTATTTCTCTCACTCCCAGCATTCCTCAGCTCCCTGTAGTTCTTTGTATAGGGTTGAGACCTCATGGCTGGTTTCCATCCACTTTGGCATGTTTACTATGTTGTCCTTGTCCATGTTTAAGCAGTCAGTCTGGCGAGACTTCACAGGTGTAGCTTCTAACATTTTTATTATTAATGTTTATATTTTTATTAACTTTCTGATTATACCATTCCCACTCCTCCTACACCTATACCCTATATCTCCACTCCCTCTCCTCTTCACTTTGTGTCCTTTTTTCCCCCTAAATAATGCCCTGACTTCAATTTGTATGACCTATATACTCCTGGGTGTGGAACCATCCACAACAACTCAGCTGGTTTGGCAGGGAGGGTCACACCTTTGAAGAAAACTGGCTCTCCCTCCCCTAGCGGCCATCAGCTATCAATAGTTTCTGAGCTAGGTTTGGGGATTTTGAGTACCTTCCCCATCCATGCTGGAATGTTGACTGGACTGATCTTATACAGGTCTTGTATAGGAAACCACAGCTGCTGAGAGTTCATGCACGCAGTGGTCATGCATATCTAAAAGATACTGCCTCACTCCAGTCCTCCTGACCCCTATCTGCCATGGACCCTGGACCTTTGGGGAAGAGAGCCTAATGAAGGTGTCCTATCTGTGACTGAACACTCCACAGGCACAATAAGGCATATTGACTTTTTTGAAAAAAAATAATGCTACCATACACTTAGCAGACTACAATGTAGTGTAACATAAATTTTATATGCAGTGGGAAACAAAAGAGTCTACGCTCACTTTTTTGTGATCTTCACCTTGTCGCAGTGCTTCGGAGCTACCTTTAGAGTGTCCTGAGGTATCAGATCTAACCTGAGGTGGACAAGGTTGTCTGGAAATTGGACTTAATCTAAAAGTTCTCTTACATGGTATCTAGTGGTAAAATATTTCAAGGTTGTTCACAACAGAATATTAAAACCCAAGAGCTCAAATATAGCTAAAGTTAATTTCATTCCTCCTTCTAACCTCTTCTACCGTCTCTGCTCCTTGAATCATGGCTGGGGCAATCATCAGTTTATACCCAGTAGATGTCAAGGCTGTATTTTACAGTCTTCCTGCCTCCATTTTTCATTTTCCCCTTTTGTAATCCACTAGGATCAATGAAAGCCTAAATACTCTTCAATTATTATTACTATTATTACTACTACTACTACTACTACTACTACTACTACTACTACTACAGTTACTACTACTACTGTTGTTGTGTTTTGTTTTTTGAGGCAGTGTCTCTCTGTGGGCTTGCTTAACAAACTTGCCTAATTTTTTTGTTTTCTAAAGTGAAGCCCCATTTGGCATCATCAGCAATCTAGTAGAGGTTGCCAAAAGGAGTCTTCTTCAGAGTTTTGAAAGCAAAGGCATGTGAGAAGCAGACACAATGCCTGCGCTTGCACAAGATTCCGGGCCGGAACTCATCACCAAGAACTGTTGATCATTCCCATCAGGTCTCAGCAGGGTACCAGAAGAAAAAGGCAACTGAGTTCCTGAGACAGAAAAGTTTCCTAAGCCTTACCTGAGAGGAATGGCAGGGATCCCTTCCAAGGCCTTGTAACACACACAGATCTTGGAGCCCTGGTACTCACAGCAAGCTCAACAGAGAGGCCACAGAGGAACTGAGGAACTGCCTCCCACAGTACGCACACAGATGGAGTGAGGGGAAAGAGAATGGGCGATTCCATGGAAAGACTAGACATGGATAAATTCCTGCCTTTTGTCAAGTCCGCTGCTTCAGACTGCTAGTTCTCACTGACCAGAGACCTGGAGGATGACAAACCTGTTATCTCTGCCAGATGTGCTACGTGAGGGCAGATGGGAACTCACCAGGCTCCTGCTGCTTCAGGGCCTGCAGATCAAGACTCTCATTTTCCTTGAAGAATATCTGAAACTTTTCAAATGTTGCTGCGTACAAGCATGCAGAATCGAACGCTGCGTGGATCGTTTCCTAAGTGGTAGAAGATGAACAGGACTGTTTTCTTCTCTTTCTTATCATATTTAGCTACATGTATGTGTGTGGGGGCAGGGGGAGGAGGGGGTATGTGCACATAAATGCAGGTGCCCACAGAAGCCAGGGGCATCTGATCCTCTGAAGCAGGACTTAGACTTGCGAGGTATGTGTTCTGGAAATCAAGCTTGGATCCTTTGCAGGATCAGTGTGTGCTTTTAACTGCCAAACCATCTTTCTAACTCCCAAGGCAATTTTAAGTAGAATTCAGTCTGACAGTACTAAACACACAAAGACACACATACACACACACATACACTGCATGAATGCATAAAACTTAATTCTGTGTTTTTCTACCAGCCTATTAAAAACCATGAGTCATGACTCCAATTCTCAATGCAGTATCATTGGGTTCAGTTCCCATTTGTTAACTCTCTGGAGATAATCTTTTCACTGCTGTTGCTGTCCTGGTTAGTTTTTTGTTTGTTTGTTTGTTTGTTTTGTCAATGTGCTAAAAGCTAGAGTGATCTGGGAAAAGGGAAACATAATTAAGGGATTCCTCCCCCAATCAGAAATCTATAGGAGTTTTCTCGATTGATGTGTGAGGGCCAGCCACTGGGGGCAGTGCCACCCCTGGGCAGGTGTTCCTGGGTTATATAATGAAGCAGGCTGAGTAAGCTGATGGACAAGCTAGTAAGCAGAGCTACTTCATGGCCTCATGGTCTTTACTTCAGTTCTTGCCTCCATGTTCCTGCCCTGACTTCCGTCAGGGATGGGCTAGAACTGCAAGCTGGAATAAACCCTTTCTTCCCCTTTTTGCCATGGTGTTTTATTACAACAGTAGAAACCTAACTAGTGTGAGTGCCCACAACATGCTTTCCCTTGTTTGCTCAACTGTAGAACACACGAAAGTAATCTGGGATCGCCTATACCCTGACTCCACTGCCAAAATGGAACTCACAGCTAGGGCTCTGCAGTTGTTTTTAGATAAGGTTGTGGGGCCAAACTACTGTGTTCAAGGTTCATGTGAGGCCTTGAGTGTCAATCCTGGGAAATAATAATAGAAATACTACTACTACTACTGCTAATAATAATAAAAACAACAATACTAATAATGTACTTGCTTTAGTTTTCATCCCACCATTCTTTACTGTGGTTATGTTGCTCATTTGAAATTAACTTGGCTTCATTTGTTTTTTGTTTGTATTAACTTTAGGGTTTCACACTCCACTGTTGGCTTGCTTAGAGCTATATTAAAGCACACCTAGAAGAGCGTCTCTCCTTACTGTTCTCACTCCAGCCCCACCATCACCCTGTCCAAACCATGCCCATGATCCCTGATGCAGAGCTCATTTCCTGAGCCTGAGGTTTATATGACATAAAGGACAGATGACAGAAACTCATTGTCTCTTGCCTTGCTCACCTAACAATGTATCTTGGAAGTCACTCCGTATAGTTAACAGCTGTCTTCCTGATTCTTGTGATGGCTACTCACTCTTCTTTTGAGTGGATGTACATAGCTTATTCAACCATCCTCCAATGGTATTTTGAGAGCTTCCAATACAGTTAGATGCAACAAGCTAAAAGTAACTTCATGCATCACTTATTATGTGTTTTCAGAATATGTCTTTAAAGGTGGCATTGTCAAACCAAAAAGAAAATGCACATACAGTTTTCTTCACATAATGCAAATTCTCCTTTATTCTTTGCATTCCCACAGTTAAATGTGGAGTGTCTGTTTCCCCACAGGTTAACCCATGGAATGTTTTAACACATTTTAAAATTTTACTAACATATTAGTTGGAAAATGCTATTTTAGTTTTCTTTGAATTTGCATTCAGCTGATGGGTGATGTAGAATATCTCTGGTTAGTTGATATCTTTTGGTAAAATTTCTGCCTTATACTTTGACCATGTACCCTCCTGGTTGCAGTCTCTTCCCTGTCTCCCAGTGCAATGTTTCTTCAAGTATTAAGAAGCAGGGACCAACAATGTAAACAGAGTCTCCTAGTTCGCAGACCTACTTTTATTTAGTAAGATTTCTGACCTTGCATTTAAAAATCTATGGCATCAAGTTTATTGATTTGTTCTATTACTGTATCTGGGTTTTTAAATATTTCTTTTTAAAAATTGTGTATGTGGTGTGGAAGGTCCTTCTATCTATGTGTTGCTTTTATTGGTTAAAGAATAAAGAAACTGCTTTGGCCTATAGCAAGGCAGAATGTAGCTAGGTGGAGCGGGGGGGAACTAAACTGAATGCTGGGAGAAAGAAGGCAGAATTAGTGAGAAACCCTGTAGCCCCACCAGAGACAGATGCTGGAACTTTACCTGGTAAGCCACAGCCTTGAGGCAATACACAGATTAATGAAGATGGATTAATTTAAGATATGAGTTAGCCAGAAATATGCTTAAGCTATTTTACAAACAATATTGCAAATAATGTGGTTTCTGTGTCATTATTTTGGGACTGAGCAGCCGGGAACAAACAAGTGACCTCCTACAACGTGTGTGTGTGTGTGTGTGTGTGTGTGTGTGTGTGTGTGTGTGTGTGTTTCTGTGGGTTTCTTCAGAGGCATGTAGGAGCCTCTGGAATTGTGGTTAGAAGTAACTGTGAGTCACCATACATGGGTGTGCTTGGAACTGACTTCGATCATCTGGAAGAACAGTGAGTGCTTTCACCCACTGAGACATCTCTCCAGGCCCATGTGCATCTACATTTTGACTCCTAGTTAAATGACCTTTTCTTATGAACGACATTACTGAAGAACCAACTCACTTTTTGTTCTACTTATATAATATTATATTATTTTACTTCTATATACCTGAATAACCTATTTCTTTTGAGTGTATTAAAGAATATTTTGGAGCTTCCCCAGCTAATCCCTCTCTCCTGCAACGCCATCCCAGCTTTCTGCCTGGAACCCATACCCTCCCCTCTCCTTTTTTCGGGGCTTAAATTCCTCCATCTCAGCCGGGGTGGGCACCGCGGGCCAGGTTAGGCGGTGAGTGCAAAGGGGCTGGAGTCCCTTTGTTCCAAAAGCCGGCCTGCAGCAAGCCAAGACTGCAGGCAGGGGCACCTCTGACCAGCGAGGGGCTCTTTCCTGTGGAGGGGTAAGTGTATTGTTCCTGACCGCCACACAAGGCCGGTTAGGGAACACACAATACTCCCGCCACCCTTATCTCCCTGACTACTCCAAAGGGGCAGCTTCCCCAGCTAATCCCTCTCTCCTGCAACGCCATCCCAGCTTTCTGCCTGGAACCCATACCCTCCCCTCTCCTTTTTTCGGGGCTTAAATTCCTCCATCTCAGCCTGGGTGGGCACCGCGGGACGTACAGGCGGTGAGTGCAAAGGGACGGAAATCCCTTTGTTCTAAAGCCTGCCTGCAGCAACCTAAGGCTGCAGGCAAAGTGATTCCTGGATAGCAAGGGGCATTAATCCAGTAGCAAAAGACCCAGCGGAGGGAAGAGCCATTGGAGAGCATCTGAAGGAAGAGATGGGCAGGCGCCAAGGCAAGAATTCCTCCAACAATCTGAAAAACAACACGAAAACACCAGATCCCAGCGATCTTATGACAGAAGGACTTGAACACCCTATACCGGAAGAAGTGGAAAACAGTGTCATTATAAAAGCAATAGAGTCTCTTAAACAGGGTATGAATAACTCACTTAAAGAAATAGAAGAGAAATATAACAAAAAGATGGAAGAAATGAGTAAAGAAATGGAAGACAAATATAACAAGAAGTTTGAAGAAATAAGTAAATTCGTAAATGATACCCTGGGAAACCAAGAAAAAATAATCAAACAGGTAATGGAATCAGTTCAAGAATTGAAAACTGAAATGGAGGCAGTGAAGAAAACACAAACCGAGGACCGGCTGGATATGGAAAATCTAGGTAAACAAACAGAGACTTCAGGAACAAGCATAACCAATAGAATACAAGAGATAGAAGAACGAATCTCAGATTATGAAGACACCATAGAGAAAATAAATGCCCTGACCAAAGAAAACAGCAAATCCAACAAATTCTCATCACAAAACATTCAGGAAATATGGGACATAATAAAAAAAAACCAAATCTAAGAATAATAGGAGTAGAAGAAGGAGAAGAATTGCAGTCCAAAGGTCCAGAAAATATATTCAACAAAATTATAGAAGAAAACTTTCCCATCCTAAAGAGTGATATTCCTATGAAGGTGCAAGAAGCATACAGAACACCGAATAGACTGGATCAGAAAAAAACATCCCCTCGCCATATAATAATCAAAACACAAAGCATTCAGATTAAAGAAAGGATATTAAGAGCTGCAAAGGAAAAAGGTCAAGTAACCTATAAAGGTAAACCTATCAGACTTACACCAGACTTCTCTATAGAAACCATGAAAGCCAGAAGGTCCTGGATAGAGGTACTGCAGAAACTAAGGGACCATGGATGCAAGCCCAGATTAATATACCCAGCCAAGCTTTCATTCACTATCAACGGAGAAAACAAAATATTCCAGGATAAAAACAAATTTAAACAATACGCAACTACTAATCCAGCCTTACAGAGAATATTAGAAGGAATATTACATCCCAAGGAATCCAACATTGCCAACACTGACTACAATAACTCAGACATCTAGCGACCCTTCACTAGCACAACCCAAAGAAGGAAAACACATACACTCTACTACCTAAAAAAAAAAAAAAAAATGACTCGAGTCAACAACCACTGGTCATTAATATCTCTTAATATCAATGGACTCAATTCACCTATAAAGAGGCACAGACTTAGAGATTGGATACGAAAACAGGATCCAACATTCTGCTGTTTACAAGAAACACACCTCAACCACAAAGACAGACACCTACTCAGAGTAAAGGGTTGGGAAAAGGTTTTCCAAGCAAATGGACCTAAGAAACAAGCGGGTGTGGCCATTCTAATATCTAACAAAATCGACTTCAAACTAAAATCAATCAGAAGAGATGGAGATGGACATTTCATACTCATAACAGGAACAACTCATCAGGAAGAAGTCTCAATCCTGAATATCTATGCCCCTAATATAAAGGCACCCACTTATGTAAAACAAACTCTTCTAGAACTCAAGGCAGTCATCAAACCACACACGCTAATAGTAGGAGACTTCAACACTCCTCTCTCACCAATGGACAGGTCAATCAGACAGAAACCAAACAGAGAATTAAGAGATTTATTGGAGGTATTGAATCAAATGGACTTAACAGACATCTATAGAACACTCCACCCAAATAGGAAAGAATATACCTTCTTCTCTGCTGCTCATGGAACCTTCTCGAAGATTGACCACATACTCGGTAACAAAGCAAACTTCCACAGATACAAAAAAATATTAGTAACCACATGTGTCTTGTCAGATCACCATGGATTAAAATTAGAATTCAACAACAATGCTAACCCCAGGAAGTCAACAAACTCATGGAAGTTGAACAGTCAACTACTAAATCACCCCTGGGTCAAGGACGAAATTAAGAAAGAAATTAAAGACTTCCTTGAATTTAATGAAAACAAAGACACAACATACTCAAACCTATGGGACACTATGAAAGCAGTGCTAAGAGGAAAGTTCATAGCAATAGGTGCCCAAATAAAGAAAACGGAGAAAGCACACATTGGAGACCTAACAGCACACTTGGAAGCTCTAGAAAAAAAAGAAGCTGATTCACCCAGGAGGAGTAGAAGACTGGAAATAATCAAACTGAGGGCTGAAATCAACAAAATAGAAACAGAGAAAACAATCCAAAGAATCAATGAATCAAAAAGCTGGTTCTTGGAGAAAATCAACAAGATTGACAAACCCCTATCCAAACTAATCAAACGGCAGAGAGAGAACGTGCAAATTAATAGGATCAGAAATGAAAAGGGGGACATAACCACAGACACAGAGGAAATTCAGAGAATCATTAGATCTTACTACGAAAGTTTATATGCCACAAAGTTGGAAAATGTAAAAGAAATGGACATTTTTTTAGATAAGTACCATATACCAAAGTTGAACCAAGAACAGGTGAACAATCTAAATAGACCTGTTAGTCGCGAAGAATTAGAAGCTGTTATCAAAAATCTCCCTACCAAAAAAAGCCCAGGACCAGATGGTTTCAATGCAGAATTCTACCAGAACTTCCAGGAAGAGCTAATACCTATACTCCTTGACGTATTCCACAATATAGAAACAGAAGAGTCATTGCCTAACTCCTTTTATGAAGCTACAGTTACTCTAATACCAAAACCACACAAAGACACAACCAAGAAAGAGAATTACAGGCCAATCTCACTCATGAACATTGACGCGAAAATTCTCAATAAAATACTGGCAAACCGTATCCAAGAGCACATTAGAAAAATTATCCATTATGATCAAGTCGGCTTCATTCCAGAGATGCAGGGCTGGTTCAACATTCGCAAATCTATCAATGTAATCCATCATATAAATAAACTGAAAGAAAAAAACCATATGATCATCTCACTAGATGCTGAAAAAGCATTTGACAAAATTCAACACCCATTTATGATAAAGGTGTTGGAGAGACTGGGGATACAAGGATCATACCTAAATATAATAAAAGCAATATACAGCAAGCCGACAGCTAACATCAAACTGAATGGAGAGAAACTCAAAGCCTTTCCACTAAAATCAGGAACGCGACAAGGCTGTCCACTCTCTCCATACCTCTTCAATATAGTGCTTGAAGTTCTAGCAATAGCAATAAGACAACATAAGGAGATCAAGGGGATTCGTATTGGAAAGGATGAAGTCAAACTTTCGTTATTTGCTGACGATATGATAGTTTACATAAGTGACCCCAAAAACTCTATCAAAGAACTCCTACAGCTGATAAACACCTTCAGTAACGTGGCAGGATACAAGATCAACTCCAAAAAAATCAGTGGCCTTCCTATACACAAAGGATAAAGAAGCAGAGAGGGAAATCAGAGAAACATCACCTTTCATGATAGCCACAAATAGCATAAAATATCTTGGGGTTACTCTAACCAAGGAAGTGAAAGATCTATTTGACAAAAACTTTAAGTCTTTGAAGAAAGAAATTGAGGAGGATACCAGAAAATGGAAAGACCTCCCCTGCTCTTGGATTGGGAGAATCAACATAGTAAAAATGGCAATTCTACCAAAAGCAATCTATAGATTCAATGCAATCCCCATCAAAATCCCATCAAACTTCTTCACAGACCTTGAGAGAACAATAATCAAGTTTATATGGCAAAACAAAAAACCCAGGATAGCCAAAACAATCTTATACAATAAAGGAACTTCAGGAGGCATTACCATCCCTGACTTCAAACTCTATTATAGAGCTACAGTATTGAAAACAGCTTGGTATTGGCATAAGAACAGAGAAATCGACCTTTGGAATCGAATAGAAGACCCGGATATTAACCCACAAACCTATGAGCACCTAATTTTTGACAAGGGAGCTAAAGGTATTCAATGGAAGAAGGAAAGCATCTTTAACAAATGGTGCTGGCATAACTGGATGTCAACCTGTAAAAAAATGAAAGTAGATCCATATCTATCACCATGCACAAAAATCAAGTCCAAATGGATTAAAGACATCAACATTAATCCGTCCACTTTGAACCTGATAGAAGAGAAAGTGGGAAGTAGTCTACAAGATATAGGCACAGGAGCCCTCTTCCTAAGTAGGACCCCAGCAGCACAGACAATAAGAGAAACAATGAATAAATGGGATCTACTGAAACTGAGAAGCTTCTGTAAAGCAAAGGACACTGTCAGTAAGACAAAAAGGCTGCCTTCCGACTGGGAGAAGATCTTCACCAACCCCTCATCAGACAAAGGTCTGATCTCCAGAATATACAAAGAACTCAAGAAACTAGGCACTAAAACTCTAATTAACCCAATTAAAAAATGGGGTACTGATCTGAACAGAGAATTCACAACAGATGAACTTCGAATGGCCAGAAGACACTTAAGGTCATGCTCAACCTCCTTAGTGATCAGGGAAATGCAAATCAAAACCACTTTGAGATACCATCTAACACCTGTCAGAATAGCTAAAGTTAAAAACACCAATGATAGCCTATGCTGGAGGGGATGTGGAATGAGGGGAACACTCATCCATTGTTGGTGGGAATGCAAACTTGTGCAGCCACTTTGGAAATCAGTGTGGCGGTTTCTCAGGAAACTGGGAGTCAACCTCCCTCAGGACCCAGCAATTCCTCTCTTGGGAATATACCCTAGAGATGCCCAAACATACTACAAAAGCATTTGTTCAACTATGTTCATAGCAGCACTATTTGTAATAGCCAGAACCTGGAAACAGCCTAGGTGCCCCTCAATAGAAGAATGGTTAAAAAAGGTGTGGAACATATACACATTAGAGTTTTACTCAGCGGTAAAAAATAATGACATCTTGAATTTTGCATGCAAATGGATGGACATAGAAAACGCTTTACTGAGTGAGGTAAGCCAGACCCAAAAAGAGGAACATGGTATGTATTCACTCATAAGTGGATTCTAACCATAATTAAAGGTCTTTGAGCCTATTATTCGTGATCCTAGAGAAGCTAAATAAGAAGACGAACCTGATGAAGATTATTTACCTATCCGCCAGGAGGTAGGAAATAGTCAAGAGTCCCAGGTAACCTTGGGTGCATGGGGGGGTTGGTGGGAGGGTTGTTGGAAGGGGAGAGGGTTAGAGAGAAGGGAGTAGGGGAGGAATGGAGAAAGCTCGGTTGACCGGGATGGGGGGAAGGGAGGAAGGATGAATGTGGGATCAGGGAAGAATATATTTCAACTAAGGGAGTCATATTAGAGTTTACAGGAAACTTGATTATATATGGGATCCCAGGTCCAAGGAGAGATCCCCAGATTGTTCTCTGGACAGAGGAGGGGGTGCCTGAACCAGCCTTGGCCCGTGACCATACTGATGAATATTTTGCTTATCACCATAGATCCCTCACCTGGCGTTGGATGACGATACAGATGGAGGCCCGCGTTGGAGCACCGAACTGAGCCCCCCAAGTTCCAAACGAGGAGCAAAAGGAGGAAGAAAATGACGAAGGACTGCGAGGGATACTATCACCCACTGATACAAGGGGTCGGATCTAATGAGAGTTTACCAAGGCCAGATGGACCGTGACTGAACGAGCATGTGATCCAACCAGATTCTCTGAATGTGGCCGGATTTTCTGAATGTGGCTGGCCTGCAGTCTTTCCGAGAAGCCATTGACAATGACACTGGGACTGGTTTCCTCTGCATATACTGGATTTTTGGGATCCAGTCTGTTTGGATGCTCACCTTCCTGGACCTGGAGTGAGGGGGGAGGAACTTGGACTTCCCACAGGGCAGGAGACCCTGACTTCCCTTGGGGACAAAGAGGGAGGAGGAGAGGGAGGGGGGAGTGGGAGGGCGTTGGGAGGAGGGGCGTAAATGGAAACTTTTTATAATTTAATAAAATTACTAAAAGAAAAAAAAAAGAATATTTTGTTTTTAAATTTACATAAAATTGCACATATTTGTGATATGACATATGTTTTGATTTGTGTATGTTCTGCATATTTGCTAAATTGAGCTAATAAATGTGAATTTCCTCTATTTTTTAGTAAGAACAGTTAAAAACAACCTCTTAGCAATTTTCAAGGGAATGTTATGCTAATATTAACTTTAGTCACTCCGAGGCACATTATATCAGTCCCTTCTCCTCATCCTAAACAGCCCCTTCTACTTACATATTTTAGCTGACTCATGCGTTCAATATGTAGCATTCTGGTATAGTTGTTCACATGGCTAGCCTGTGATCACAGCCTCATCTAATCAACAGTCTGTATTGCTTCAGTGACTACTGTTACTATACTTTGCATTTAATAAATCTCTGTATATTGTATATTGGAGCTTCTTTTATGACTTATGTTTTAGTCTACTAATCTGATATCTATTCATAAGGTAGTACCAGACCCTTTTAACACTAGAGTACTATTTATATTTAATACTAAGTAAGTATACTATCTTTCAAAGACTTTTTCTTTTCAGGTTTTTCCCCTTTTTAACTTGTTTTTGTTGAACTACATATTTTTCTCCCTTCCCTTCCCTTCCTCTTCCCCTCTCTTACTCCCTCTCCCATGGTCCCCATGCTCCCAATTTACTCAGGAGATCTTGTCTTTTTCTACTTCCCATATGCATTAGATCCATGTATGTCTCTCTTAGGGTCCTTATTGTTGTCTAGGTTCTCTGGGATTGTGATTTGTAGGCTGATTTTCTTTGCTTTATGTCTAAAAGCCACTTATGAGTGAGTAAATATAATATTTGTCTTTCTAGGTCTGGGTGACCTCACTCAATATGATGTTTTTCTAGATCTATTCATTTCCCCCACAAATTTCAAGATGTCATTATTTTTTTTCCTGCTGTGTAGCACTCCATTGTGTAAATGTACATCTTCCTTACCCATTCTTCAGTTGAAGAGCATTTGGGTTGTTTCCAGGTTCTAGTTATGATAAACAATTCTACTATGAACATAGTTGAGCACATGTCCTTGTGGTACAATTGAGCATCCTTTGGGTATATACCCAAAAGTGGTATTGCTGGGTCTTGAGGAAGGTTGTTTCCTAATTTTCTGAGAAATTGCCACAGTGATATTCAAAGGGGATGTACCAGTTTTCACTCCCACCAGAAATGTAGGACTGTTCCCTTTACCCCACATTCTCTCCAGCATAAGTTGTCATCAGTGTTTTTGATATTGGCCATTCTTACAGGTGTAAGATGGAATCTCAAAGTTGTTTTGTTTGCATTTCTCTGATGGCTAAGGATGTTGAGCATTTCCTTAAGTGTCTCTTAGTCATTTTAGATTCCTCTGTTGAGAGTTCTCTATTTAGGTCTGTACTCCATTTTTTTTATTGGATTATGTGTTCTTCTGATGACCAATTTCTTGAAGTTCTTTATATATTTTGGAGATCAGCCCTCTGTCTGATGTAGGGTTGGTGAAGATCTTTTCCCATTCTGTAGGCTGCCATTTTGTATTGTTGATCATGTCCTTTGCTTTACAGAAGCTTTCGGTTTCAGGAGGTCCCATTTATTAATTGTTTCTCTCAGTGTCTGTGCTGCTGGGTTTATATTTAGGAAGTGGTCTCTTGTGCCAATGTGTTCAAGTGTACTTCCAACTTTCTCTTCAGTGTGATTGGTTTTATGTTGAGGTCTTTGATCCATTTGGACTTGAGTTTTGTGCATGGTGATAGATACGGGTCTATTTTCATTCGTCTACGTGTTGATATCCAGTTATGCCAGCACCACTTGTTAAATATGCTTTCTTTTTCCATTTGATATGCTTTTTTTCCATTTTATGTTTTTGGCTTCTTTGTCAAAAATCAAGTGTTCATAGGTTTGTGGATTGATATCTGGATCTTCGATTTGGTTGCATTGGTCCTTCGGTTTCTTTTCAGGTTTTAACTTACCAGATTGTTTATAAGTTTGCCTATCTCTTTGAGTCAAAGGATGTCTTTATTACACTGCACCATCCCTTCTAAGAAAACTCTTTCAATTCCAGCTTGTGTCTGTCACAAAATCTTCTAAGTTTTCTATGTTCGTATGTGTGTTTTTAATATTTCCTACTGGGTTATCACTATTTACATTACCTCCTTTTTATTATTCTGAGTGGAGACTTTTCCCTTTAAGCAGTTCTATTCTATTCCGTTCTATTCTAGAACAACTTATGTACCATTGTACTTTGTTCTTGGAAATTGTTTCATATGTCATACAAAGTCATGAGTTTTATTACATGTGTTATCCATATGTGCCATTCTATTTCCCCTCCCGCATGGATCTTTCTTGTTCCCCATCTTTATGAATCTCCCTGCTTCCCCAGTAGTTCCCTCTCCCGCTTTCACGTCACGTGTTCTCCCTACCCTCAATAAACCACACTCAGAAAGACAAATACCATTTGTTTCTCTTATTTTCAGAAACTGAACTTCATATATGTGCATATGGATGATGTATATGAGGGGTAATACACCGAAAGGAATCATGAAAATGGAGGATAAGACCTTAAGGGAGAGGCAGGGAAGGGAATGAGAGCAAAATGGTCTCTGGAGAACTGATAGTATTTCTCTATGAAATCCTGGAGCCCTGTGCTTTCTGTAAGGTGCAACTTTCTCTATGGCATGGTTTCTATGTGTGGTTCATTATGGTAAACATGTCTCCCCTAAATATACATATTCATTTTGATCAGCGTCTACATAGTAATATCAGAGCTTTTTAAAGGTTTTTGCTTGTTTGTTTTAAGGATCATTTCTTTTCATTCTGATTGTGTTGATTAGACCTTCTCCATTCTTATTTCTTTTCTATTTGGTCTTCCTTTGGATGAGAATGGTATGCTAAGGTTTTATTTACACTATTTATTTTATTTACACTATTTTTATTTATGTTTTGTTTGTGTTTTAGTCTGCCTCTTAGTCTTATGAAAGTGTCTCCTGACATATTTGCCACACAGACATTAAATATTTCATCACAAATTGTGGGTTTTAAAAGAGCTAACTCTTTTTTGTTCCATTAGTGCTTATTGACTTAAAACAGTCCTCTGTGTGGCGTCGGGGTTACTGTAGCTGACCAGACACCGCTCTTTTTGGAAAGGTCTGCCTGTAAAAACGGCGCTTGTTCAAGATCAGAAAACCTGGGTTTCAGAAAGGGCTTCATCATCTCTTGTCTGGAAAGCGTGGTTCATATCTGAATAATTCAGAAAAACTTGGTTTATGCTGAACATCTGCTCTCCCATGGGGGAGTCTGGCAATTTGGCCCTTGCTAGGCCGAGCATGCCTTTGTGGTGAGACGCAGTGGGAACCCTGGTTGAGAAGCTAAGGATCCCCGCTAGACACTGTCTCAGGGCTCCTCACTGCTGGTAGTGGAAGGGATCAAGTACTCCCCCTGGGAGACCGCCCTGGGGCCTTGTACTCCGTTCAGGGACTTTATTTTGTGCTGTTTTCCTTTGACTGCTCTCACTCTCCAGTCTATCACTGTAAATCACAGCTATGTGAACAACAGTACGCTGAGTCCCCGGGATCTCCTAGCAAATCACAGAATGTGGGGTGGTCTTGGGGCTCTTCCACTCTAGGGCCACAAGCTCTGCGTTCTTACAGCTTGTCTGTTCTCTATACCCCTAAGCGACCCTCCAGTTTAGCCTTTCAGAATCACTGAGTTCCCTTTAGTAACATATTGGTTGCGCAATCTTTGTTTAAACTGGACCTGGTGCCACAGATCTGTAATCCTAGCTACTCAGGAGCCCGAAGCAAGAGGATCCCAAATTCAAGGCCTGCCTGGGCCTTAGGTGGAGCCAACCATGGTAGCTCAGTGAGACCTCATCTCAAAATCAAGAGTAGAAAGAGGGCTGGGGATGTAGCTCAGTGGTAGAGCCCTCCCCTGTCACACATGAGACACGCCTGGCCCTTTCATTTCAGAGGTGGGCAGAGCTCACTCTTATTTCATTGTATTGCTGATATGGTCAGATTTTAAAAATATGTTTTCTGGTTATCTCTATGTTTAATTACTGATTTATTAATCTCATTATTTGAGTTTTTGATTTTACTAACTACTTAATTGTTACCTGTGGCCTCCTTATTGTTCTTCACCCTTCTCCTTTCATCTTTCCTCTGTTCTCTTTGGTATGTAAAGCCGCGCAATTTCTCCTTGAGTGGAGCATACCTCAGCTGCATGTTACTCTCGCATCCTCATCTCTGTCTTTGTTTTAGGCTCGTGTACACAGCAAGCAAAGTTGTAGCAAACACTAACCAGAGTTTCATTTGCTTTAAAGTCACACCTTCCTTAGGTGAAAGAAACTCCTTCTCTAGTGGTTTCCCCTGCAGCTAACAAATTCCCAGGGCATTTGCACATTTAAAATCTGCTTTACTCTCTTTCTTTTCTTTTCTTTCTTTCTTTCTTTCTTTCTTTCTTTCTTTCTTTCTTTCTTTCTTTCTCTCTCTCTCTCTTTCTTTCTTTCTTTTAAAAAAATCCTTATTTTAAATTATATTTTGATCACATTCATCACCTCTCCCAGGTCTTTCCAGACTCTTTCCTCCTAGCTACTCAACTTCAAGTTCTTTCTTAGATACAAACGACCAGCCAATATAACAACAAACCCCCAAAGCAAGAAAACAAACTGAAACAATACCCAAACAGGAAAAAATACCCCCCCATCAAAATGTAACCTAATAATAGCACACAGAAAATCTGTGGAGTCCGTTATGTGTTGGTCAACTACTCCTGAACATGAGGCCGGCCTGGGAGAGGTTGGTATATCCATGTCATTGAGTTGGAGAAAACTGTTAAATCTGATTTTCTATAGCCTTGATTCTTAAGGGACTAGCTTGGCCAGATAAAAATTACTTCTTCTCATGAGTTTATTGAAACATTATACTTTACTATTGTCACACTTCATTTTCTAAAACTCTTTGCTTGCTTGCTTGCTTGCTTGCTTGCTTGCTTGCTTATTTACTTATTTGCATGTGTGCGTGTCTTTCTGTGTGGCCACTGAAGTGTCTTCTTCAATTGTTATTTGTCTTGATTTTTGAGACAGGGGCTCTCATTAAGCCTGGGTCTCACCAACTGATAGACTGGCTGGCCAGTAGACTCCAGGGCCTTGCTTGTCTTCTTCTCCCGACCCCCAGCTGAGGCTACAGGTGCACGCCATCATGTCCTACCTTTGTGTGGATGCTGTGGGGTTGTGAACTCAGTGCTCGTGTTTGTAGGCGGCCTCTTTGCTGACTGTGCCTCCGTGCTGCTTGTATAACGTCTGAGAGGGTGGGAATACTCACTGCATACTAGGTTTAGACCTCCATGCTCACACTGTCTCACGTGCACATGCACCACATCCATACACAAACTAAGTCAATGTATAATGTATGGTCAGCATCAGCACTTAAGGGTGATGAAAAGAAGCCTTTACAGCTAATCTCTAACAGGCCTCAAATAATCACATTGTGTCTTTAAAAACACGCAAAACATTTAACAAAGAGTATTTCAATTAGAATTATAGCTGGCAAGACATTGCTCTGTTCTATTTGTACCCAAGGTGTCCCAAGAAGCACATGACAATGTTTGCTAATGGCAGGCCATTGTTCTGCCCAACATGGTAAGCTTTGTTTTTCATGTCGTTTTTGGTTTTGCAGCATACATGTATGTTTTTCTTGCACTCTTGTTTATTTTGTATGATGGCAGGTGGCACCATGTACTGACGGTGGTCAGAGTACAAGTTGCTTATAGGAGTCAGTTCTCTCTTTCTATCATGTGGGGTCCTGGGATTAAACACAAGTTTACTCGCTGAGACATCTCACTGGCACCAGTAGAACAATCTTTAAGGTATCTACATTATTTTCAGATTTTACTACTTAGAGACTAGGTGCCTATCAGTTTCTACAAATGGAATATTCAAAGATAAGACAGGAAGAAAGCATATTCCTTAATTTCTTACAAACTGGGGGTATAATCAACAGTTTTAGTGAAAGCAAATCTACCTTTATTTGCAGGATGATGGTGAGGAAATTCCTGTCATCCTCAAACACTGCTGACAGGCTTGGTCCAGGGCCACAGGTCTTCTCTTCCATCTTCTTGTTAATGAACGGGCTGGTGAAGGCGTCAAAGTATGAGTCAGGCACCAGATTGGGAACTGACAGCACAGTGTTTTGAAAATGATTAATTGCCCCAGAAATGCCATCCTGTCAGAGAGAAAGGCACGGACATGGTGTAAGCACGGATGACTGCATTGATGGAGTTTTTAAATTTTTCTGATCTATAAGAATAACTCCTGTTGGGCAGTGGCGGCACACGCCTTAAATCCCAGTACTTGTAAGAAAGATGTGGGTGGATTCTGTGAGTTTGAGGCCAGCCTGCTCTACAGAGCAAGTTCCAGGACAGCCAGGGCTACACAGAGAAACCCTGTCTCAAATAAAAACAAAATAAATACAACATATTGTGATGAGATACATATTTGAAATATGAACAAAACTCTAGAGGCTCATGAGAAGAGAGACAAATAGAACTTCTGGGAAAATTTAAATAATGGTTAGAAGTTTATTGGTATTTATAGAAGTTTCTTGGTATTTGGAAAAGTTTCTTGGTATTTGGAAATGGTTTCTATTCTAGGAATGTAAGCTGAGAAAAAATTCGACATAGAAGCAAAGATTTATGCTCAAAGACGTTCACTGTTGAATAACTAAAATAATTAAAGGAGACAAAACTGTTAAAAATGGTGGTTTCAGGCTTATGAATTATGGTATATATATATATATATATATATATGTGTGTGTGTGTGTGTGTGTGTGTGTGTGTGTGTGTGTGAAAATGCTATAGTCTTTCCCAAAGATGTTTCCAAAGTAATTAATGAAATATGAAATGGACAAATGTTTATGATATAATGTTAATGATAAAGGAGGGAAGAGAGAGAGAGAGAGAGAGAGAGAGAGAGAGAGAGAGAGAGAGAGAAAGAAAGATGTACAGAAAACATAATAGAATTTCAAATTTAAAAATGTGTCCAAGTGCATATAACCTCATGGTAGATTAGGTATACAGCATACTAGAATACACAAAACAAGTCTGGGAGGAAACATGATTCTTATTTTGTGTTGATAAATTTGTGGACTGTTGTTAAAGAATGATGAATAATCAGAAACCAGAATTTTCTAAGATAAAACATGATTTGAAAAGACTTCAAAAGTGACATTTACAACAGCTGGTGTCTTAGACTCTGCTCAGAGGGACACTTTCATCAATCTACTTTTGTGCCACACTGAACTATCCTCTCCACGAAGGGCCTTGCCAAGCCTCTGATCTGTCCCAAGGCAAGGGGACTGTGCAAACTGCATTCTTACCAGTCAGCTGACCATAGGAACTTGCTTCATTATTTTAAAGGTTGCTTACTTGCAGATGTCAGATAATGAAATACACACCAGAAAATCCTCCAAAGACGGCTCGAAGAGTAGTGACTGCACCGTCAGAATCAGTTCCGTGAGGAACATGGGGATGAGAGACTCATCTTCTTCCTGCTTTTCCATTAGTGGGGCCCCCTGGAAGGACCACATGCACACTGTTACAGAGATCCTACCTAGCAAAATGCTATAAAGGAAAGCAAACATACAAAGGTGAGTGGACTCAAGTACACACAATGAGCTGGATTTAGATCCTTGGCATGTGGAAGTCTTTCTGGGAAAAATACCATAGGAGGAACAAAAATAAAACTATTGGAAGATGATACAGCAATGCAAAAATAATCTCTCTTTGTATAAATGGAAATGCAAGCAAACATGGAAAACAACTTTAAATAAAAATGGGGCAGCATCGAGAGTGTAGCAGAAACCAGAGGTCTCAAACCAGACCAATGACTCTTTGCAATGAACCTTGCAACTAAAGATATATGGATTAAAGGGTTTACTGTGTCACACTACAGCTGCCATGATAGATTGATGTTTTCATTTATTTTCTCTTAAATTTTATTTTATTGTAAATCTGAGGGGTGGTTGCAAGGGAAGCGTGTGGATGCAAAGGGATGGGGAGATGAATGGGATCAGAATGCATGATGTGAAAGACACGAAGAATAAATAAGAAGAAAGTTAAAAAAAGAAATGGAGTTCATATACTCGATAGAAGTCACACCTTATAATGATCAATACTGCAACAAATATGCATTTGTTAATTTCTGTTGCCATCATAAAACATCCTGACAAAAAGCAGCACAGGGGAAGAAAGGGTAGGCTGGGCTTACAATTCCAAGATATAGTTGTGGTGATACTTTGTGTGTGCAGAAACAAATAAAGTTTGCCTGAAGATCAGAGTGTGGAACTAGTCACACTAGCTAGCCCTAGAGACCAGGCAGTGGTGGCGCACACCTTTAATCCCAGCACTCGGGGACAGAGGCAGACAGATCTCTATGAGTTCAAGGCCACCTTGGGCTACACAAGACTTAATCAGTCTAAGAGAAACAGAGTCAAGCAATGGTGGTAGTGGTGGTGGTGGCTCACACCTTTAATCCCAGCAGTTGGGCGGTGGAGACAGGAAGTGATAGGACTGGGTAAAGAGGAATCTAAGGCGGGAGGAGACAGGAGTTCAGGATTCAGTCTGAGGATTTGTGGAGACAGCGTTCAGTCTGAGGATTTGTGGAGACAGGGTCTTGCCCCCTTTGTCTGAGGATTTCATAGAGGTGAGAACTAGGGCTGGCTGCTCTGCTGCTCTAGGTGAGAACTAGGGCTGGCTGCTCTGTTGCTCTGCTCTTTCAGCTTTCACCCCTAATGTCTGACTCTGGGCTTTTATTATTAAGACAAGTTAGAATTCGCACAACATATAGTCTGTCACTGAGCAGAGGTCAAGGCAGCAATGGAAGCCACTAACCACATCACATCCACGGTCAAGGACAGAGGCAGAATGCATCCTTGCTTGCTTTTTAACTCTCTCTCCTAATTTTAAATATACATTATATATAGCAGTGCATATCACCCAGGGCTCAGCCTAGGAAATGGTGGCTTTTCACACTCAGGCAGGCTTTCCTCATCAGTTAACAATTCAAATAATTCTGATAACAAAATGGACATGCCCAAGGGCCAATCTGACGTACATAGTTCTTCACTAAGACTCCCTTTTTCAATGATCGTAGGTTATGCCAATTGGACAATTAAAAGTAACCAGTATAATATTCAAATAGAAATTTCTCTTTTTCCAAGACTATAGAAAACCCCAGGAAAAAATCACAACATAGAGACACTCCTTGGTAAACACCCAGAGACGTGATTTTTGTCCAAATCTACCTTTTTCTCAGTGACTTCGGGCTTCTCTTCAGTAATCCATTTCTGAATGATGTCTGCTGAAGGCGTTCGCTTTAGTTTGTCAGAGAGAAAACCCAGAAGCGAGCTGGCAGTATTTACTGTTAAGACGTGCAGGGTGTTCTGAATTAGGTAGTCATTCAGACGGATGAAGCTTGAGGAGAAAGGCAAACACACTCAGCTTTCCGTGATTACTGTATTTTCCCAATAGCAACTCTAAGGCAAGGATTTAAAACATAATGGCTCGTGGAATTTTGGTTGAATTATATTAAAACATGAGATATTTCGGAATTATTCTTAGACCTTTTCCCCCCGAAAGCATAAATATATTCAAATACAGAACATTGCTTTAACTAGTGGGCCTAGCTTCACCATAGGCTATTTGATGAACACGATGTGTGATAAGAATAACACCCAGCTCATCTGGTCAAAGGGCCACAGGAGTTCCTCAGGGAGCTTCAGGGGAATATCCTATGCATACAATGCATGTAACTTGTGTCTGGAAGTAAAGTCTGAAATCTTTGCCATTTGGTTCCCATGGTGCATGCCCTGTGCGATGTGGAAATGGTGCCTGTAACACATAAGACTCACACCTGTAGCACAGCACTCATGGTGCACATCAGTGTTCTTTGATAGCAGGTGTTAGCCCGAAGGCACCGGCTTGTGTTCTTACTGGGGTATTGGCCTTGCAAGTTGTGTCTGTTTTCCACATCAGAATTGCGGGGCAAAGCCTTTACACACTGAGCCATCTCCCCAGCCCATGGCTTGAGAAGTGTAGATTCTCTGTTCTAATCCCGAAAGGAAGAAGATGCTCTCACCATGTGAGCCTCGTGCAGTGATGCCTTTTGCTGGCCTGTTCTGTGTATGTCATTTTGTCAGATTCTCCATAAGCTGGCAAATCAAATGGAGCTTCAACGAAATTTGCAAGGTTTATCTTAAAGTAATCTAAGGGCAATACAAGGGACAAATCTTCTGTAAAAATTCCACCTTTCAATATTGATTAAAAGAAAAAAAATGAAAACACAAAAGCAACAAACTCCTTTGATTTGTGAAACAACTCCGAACCCCCGAAAAAAAAGATAGAATGTATGCTTAAAATTCATGCATACAAGCACGAATTTGGAACAAATGAAAAGAGAACAGCTGTTTAACTCAAAGGGAAATGAGAGTATAGAAGAGACAGTAGTCTAGATGGCTGCCCCTCTGAACTCTCCGGGTTGGTTCTCAGCCTTCATACCCTCATAGGGCTCGAACACACAGTCATCAGGAATAAATCCCGCAGCACGTAAGGCGAAGCGGCATGACTTCCTGACCACATCTTTCGCCTCACTTCGGAAATCATCGAGGCGCTCTGTGACCTAAACATTCATGAGTGAGTATAATTAGTCATGGCAAAATCAGGGTCCTAAGAAGAAGGAGTCCGAAACTTGACCACAGTGTCTATTACCTCCTGTAGTCGCACGATTTGCGCAGCCTTGAACTCCTGCAGGGTGTAGGTGTGGAATTTTTCAATATAACAAAGTCCCATAAAACTCAGTTGGTAGCACATCTCATTAATCTTAAGAAGAGCTGGTCGCAGATACTGGACGAAAAGAAGAAATAATCATTATTTAATTTTTAAAGCCCTATATTGTAAAAATATCTCACACCAAGTAGGAACTTTCCAGAATCATTTTTGTAAAAGAATTACTCAAGTTATCATATTTAGTTTGCCCAGTTCTCTCCTTTTCACTTCGAGAAGGATGCATGCCTTTTAGCTAGTAAAGGAATAAGATTGAAGGCAAGTAGCAAACAGCTACACATCTTAAATTTCATAGCTTCAGCTACTAAAAGACTGTGCAGTGTCCAGCCACAGCGATACAGAAGGACCACTTATTACACTGACATCTAACAAGACTCAGCTTCACTCTAAAGTTACCATGGCTAACAAGATGCGTCGGAAAAGGATAAACAGAGTCACAACTGACTCAGCGCTTTCATCCTAATAATGTGTTCAGGAGAAAAAAAGTATACATAGTACTTATGTTCAAAAATATTTAGAGAATTGATAATATGCTTAGAAAAAATTATGCGTGGATATTTATTTGTAATTGTATTTATTTGTAAAAGTATTGCTTGTAATTGCCAGAAAGTAGAAACAATTCAAATATCAAGACATAAATAAATAAAGTAGGTCTAATCACACAAAGAAATATGTTTAGCCAGTGAAAATAAATGGTATTTCATAACACAGATGCGTTTTGTAGAGAGTACATTAAGTGAAAATGTCAATCATATTGTATGATTTCCTAAGTGTACAGAATAGGCAAAGTTATGGAGACAGGAAGTAGATGTTGGGGAGGAACAAGAAATTGGGGAGAAATTGAGAATTGCTATCCGTGGCTAATGTAGCCTTTTATTAGGGTGATGGATATGTGTCAAAATCGACTGTGGCAATGGCTAGTCCATCCTGTGAACACACTAATATACTGGGGTGGGTGAATACACAGCAAGCATGTAAATTAAACATCAGTGAAGTTGTTAAGGAAAACGCATGCACAAGATTGGCTGTTTTCATGAAATAAAAATTTCAGGGCCAGCAAGATGGTTAAGCAAGTAAAGATATCAGTCACCAAGCAGAGGACCTTAGTTCAATCCTAGGGACACACCAGGTTGAAGGAGAGAACCAACTCCTATATGTTGTTCTATGACCTCCACACACACACCATGGCAGTCAGGTGGATGGACACCCCCCCACAACCCCCCCAAAACAACACAGAGAGAGAGAGAGAGAGAGAGAGAGAGAGAGAGAGAGAGAGAGAGAGAGAGAGAGAGAGAGAGAGAGAGAATAAGTAAAATGCAATGACATTTTAAAAGCAGGGGCTGGAGAGATTGCTCAGTGGTTAAGAGTGCCAGCTTTTCTTCCAAAGAACCTAGGTTTTGTACCCAGCACACACATGACAACTCACTACTGTCTGTAACTCCATCCCCAGGGGATCCAACACACTCTCTGGGCTTTCACAAGCCCTGCACACACACAATGCACAGACAGGTATGCAGGCCAGTACACCTATACACACAAAATAAAGATTAATTTTTACAATTAATTCTTACATAAAAATTCTTACATAAGACGATTCTTACATAAAAAAAATTAAATTCCATGTGTCTTCTTTTAGCTTGGTCTAGAAGATCAGCCATTGAAGTCACTTCATTGTATGCACTGTGTTTCTGGAGAGTTGGTTAGCAGCTAATGGGTATTGAGCCACGACAGTAGGTAGATTCCTAGGTAACTCTTAGCTTAGAAAGATGAGAACTTTCTAGCATACTAAGAAGAAATTTAAGGGGAAGTACTATCACGATCAAGACACCACTGGCAAAGTGACAATTCTCAGCACATAAGAGAAGGGGACATGGGGACTGGGAAAGGTCATTTAAAAAACAAATCCAGAAAGAGTTTTGCATAATGAATAAAAAAATGTATGACCTATGCAGCATTTAAAGCATGGTCAAGAAGTTCAAGTGGCTGATGAAGTTAAAGATGCAGAGTTTGAGGGTAATGCTGAGCAGGAATGGGATATCCTTGCATAGTTGAGCATGCTCATTGGGATGGATGACCTGAGATGACACATCCTACAATCTTGCTTTGCATGATTAATTTTAATTATTATTGATCTATATTTATCTTAGTTCTCTTGATCTTTTCTGTTGTACAAGTGACCTGACCATAAAAATCAATCAGATTGTTCTCCAAGAGCAGCAAACTGTAGCTGCTAACCAGAGAAGGTGACTGGTGTAGGGTGAGACAGATGAGGTGGTTGCCTGTACAACACCCGAACATAGTTCTTCATAAATGGGGCTGCGGAGCATGTAGCCCCACCCCTCTCAGAGAAAATTAGCATTTTAAGATTTCTAGGCTGCCCCTAATCGAAGGAGACCTGTGCCTCTCTTCTGTCTTACTTACTAGTCTTACTTACTGCCCTATTCAAGGGGCAGGAACCAGGATGTCTGGATTGCTAGTTGTGACAGGACAAGTTGTGACGCTGAGTACTTCTACCAAGATGAAACAGTCTGCGTCAGGTGTTTGTATACCAGCGCCTGTGACCAAGTCACACTTTCTTGCCCTGTAAGGTTTTTTTTTAAAAAAAACAAAAACAAACAAAAAAAACATGATTAAGAAATACATACAGGATTAACAATGAACAGATTTTTTTGTAGCGATTTCCGACAGCCGGTGATCTTTTTGGAGCGGACATTCTTCCTCCAAACGCTGAAAGCCTTCCATTTCCGGAAGAGCGAGAATATGGGGATCTTGGTGAGTTCTCTGTGGTACAGATACTCCTGCTCCCATCGCTCAATCTCGATGAACTCGATGTCATCATTGTAAACGTGGGTCACTGCTTTTTTGCTAATTGTGTAGTAGTCACTTTTATTGATGTTCTCATAACTTACGACCCTGTGGACAAACACCAATTGGGACAAATGGATAAAGTAGTCAGCACAAGAGTAATCAATGGAAGTGCTTTTTGTTGTAGAAAGACAAACGTATTAAAGGTGAATACCGTTTAAAGTTGAACCAGCTTTTGAGTTAAAGAAACGTCTCAAGAGGGCTGGAGATGGCTCAGCGGTTAAGAGCACTGACTGCTCTTCCAGAGGTCCTGAGTTCAATTCCCAGCAACCACATGGTGGCTCACAGCCATCTATAATGAGATCTGGTGCCCTCTTCTGGCCAGCAAGCACACAGACAGACAGAACACTGTATACATAATAAACAAATCTTTGAAAAAAAAGAAAAGAAAAGAAAAGAAAGAAACGTCTCAAGATAAGAGAGAAGAATTAGGTTTAAACACTGGATGATTCATTAGAGAGAGTCCACATTAACAATACATTTAATCATCACTTGTGTGATCTTTTCAACAAAACAAATCCACTATAGACATTTTTATTACATTTATGTACATGTTTTTCAGGTGCATGGTGATGAGAAGACAGCTTGTGGGAAATTTTCTCCTTCCTCTGTGTGGGTTCTGGGAATCAAACTCAGATCCTCAGCCTTGACTGCAAGTCGCTTTACCCACTGAGTCATCTGCCACCCTCACCACCGACATCATTTTTCTTGAGACAGGATCTTATATATAGTCTTGGCTGTCCTGAAACTCACTCTGTAGACCAGGCTGACCTTGACCACACAGAGATCTGCCCACCTCTGTCTCCTAAATGCTGGGATTAAAAGTGTGCCACTAAGCCTGGCTCCACTATAGATATTTTAAACTTAATAGTCATTTATGCAAGCTGCTTGGAATTGAGTTTATATTAATTATTAACACATTAGAGATTTTTCAATATCAGTAGCACAAAAGAGCCTTAAACTATCTAGTATTGACAGAATTGTAAGAAAGACGAAAGAAATCATGAATTATAAAGAGTATAATCAAGATTCAAATTAAACTAAAATGTCTAATTCATCACAGATTATTGTCAAAAATATTTAGTTAAAGATGCCCTTTCTCATCTGTACTTTTCATCAAGGGCATTCTTCAGTTTCACATTAAAAAAAGAAAATTAGACCAAGAAGAAATTCAAGAACAGAATAAATTAAAAGGAAAAATAAAGGTGGATTCTATAAAAAAAATCTTTGATTTAAAAGTCTTTAATAAGAATTTTAAAGTACAAAGGCATTTTCTGACATTTTAGCTAAAGCCACAAAATATGCGCCACTTAAATGAAATAAAACAAGTGGGAAATATGCTATAACAACTTGTCAAAATATGTCCAGGAATTTAGGAGAGTAATAGTCATAGTTTTGGAAAACCTAAACTCACGAGACAGTGATTAAACACAAAAACCAAAGCTCACATCATTTCTGCTCGAGTCGGGGCTCGGTGGTTAAGACTGACGGCTGTTCTTGCAGAAGGCTAGAGTTCACTTCCCAACACCATGGCAGATGTTGACAACCATGGTACTCCAGCTCCGGGGAACCTAGTGTCCTTTCCTGGATCCCACAGGGCCTACACTCATGTATACATATCCCTGATCCCCAACGCACATAATTAAAAACAGAAAAACATCATTATAAGCACAAGATAAAGAGTAGACAGTAGCACGAGAAAGCCAACTTTTCCCAGATGTATGCTCTGTTCTTGGTTCTACATTCTGAATCGGGAGTCTAAGCCCCGTTAGAGTAGCCTTTTGAATATCTGTGACATGCCTGTAGTGGTTGAAGGTAAATAACTCAAGACACAAAATGTCAGGCTGTGCAACCTTGGCAGTCCTGGAACTTGCTCTGTAGACAAGGTGGGCCTTGAACTCAGAGATCCACCTGCTTCTGCCTCCCAAGTGCTAGGATTAAGGGTGATGGGGATTGAACTCAAATTCTCACGACTGAAAAGTAAGCACTTTACTGACTAAACTACCCCCTCTGCCCTGAGACTCTTAGAAGGATCCAACCAAATCCAGTCAGTAGGCAGAAAGGGACAGCCAGGTCAAACAAAGTCCATAAAAATTTAGATGGTGTGTGCAATGTTCTGTAATCTTATTTCCTTAGGATGTCTTGTCCATTGATGAAAGGTCCTTTTCCAAATCCAGGTCCCAAGATGCTGCACTGTAGGAATCCCAGAGTGATGACTCTCCAGCATCCCAGGATGCTCTGTGGGATCCCAGAGTGATGACTCTCCAGCATCCCAGGATGCTCTGTGGGATTCCAGAGTGATGACTCTCCAGCATCCCAGGATGCTGTGCTGTGCGATCCCAGAGTGATGACTCTCCAGCATCCCAGGATGCTCTGTGGGATCCCAGAGTGATGACTCTCCAGCATCCCAGGATGCTCTGTGCGATCCCAGAGTGATGACTCTCCAGCATCCCAGGACGCTGTGCTGTGCGATCCCAGAGTGATGAATCTCCACTATCTATTCATAATTATTTTCAACTTATCCCCAAGAAGAAATAATTTACCAGTCAGGATCATTTTTAAAGATCCTAATCAATGTTATCTAGACCCAATCAACTTTACTCTTAACCAGGGGAATGGAATTTTGGTTTTTAAACAAAGGTCATGTTCTCATGCAGCGTAAAAAATGTTCTATAATCCTAGAACACTCCCCAAATTTGATACAAAATGCTTACACAGTGATAGAACTTTGGTGACTACAGGACATGTAAAGACACTAGTGATGATTCTTTATATCATACAATAAAAAATGTTGAATGCAGAGAACACAGTCAATCTTGAGTTTGATAAAAAGTCTCATGTACAAAGTAGTTCTTAAGTAACCGTGGAGATGCCCCTAACTGTTTCTGAAGTAGCACCCTGAATTTTGAATTAAGACTTGGTGAAGGATCTGTTGAAGGTCTTAGCAGCCATCTCTGCTGAGAGAGTCGCATAAACAGGAGGCAGCAAGCAGTGGAGGATGCTTTATTGCCCTGTGCCAGATGGCTAGAAATCCCCAGCATTTGGATGCCTGGTCCTCTTGCAATTAGCTATCAAAGGCACCATTGTTTTTTACTCTTTAACTCTAAAAGATGTCTCTTTCTGTAACACATGCAGTGTTGAAATTCTTGTGGTAGGGTAATTGTGCTAAAATCTGGTCGTGCTGAGTGTTTTGGAAACATTGGTGAAGTTGTCTCTCAAATACAGAAGTAATTAGTTCAGATCCACGCCTCAAATGAAAATAACCCCAGAACTGTGTTAAATCATCCTCTCTCAGAGCAGGAAATCAAAATTTTGATTTCCTTCTCCTAGTCTACATGAGTTAATTTAATTCCCAGCAACTATTGGAATTTTCCTCAGTTCGTTTGGATGTGGAAATATCAGTTAACGTTATTCCTTATGCTCTGGTCCCTTTAAGGGCAAGTCACGCCCACTCCCAGCCACTTCTGACCTCTTTGTTGCCATCTTAACTCTTCCTCTTCTGTCCCCGTCTCTTGGCGTGTGCACACGTGTCTCTTCTGTCTCTATGTTTTTATGTCTTTATGTTTTTCTATTTCTGTCTCTCTGTTTCTCTGTTTCTTCTTTAAGTAATAAATGTTTAGCCTTATGTCCATTTACTCCGCCGTCCTCCGCACCCACCCACAGGGACCCACAGCCATCCTTGTCGGACTAGCGGCTGCTCTGCGAGCCTGCCAGGGAACACACCCACCTAAGAACAAAAGTTACATCCCCAGCTTCAGAACCAAGAACCATTCCTACCTAAAGCTGCAAAGCTGCATGAATTGCAAATATTTTCTGGTTACTGACAAAATTCTTCTTTTTAATTTTAATTAATTAATTGTGTTTAAAACAATCTTTTCTCATTTTACATACCTATCCCAGTTCCCACTAGGGAAGCTAGAAGAAAGTCCTACTCTTGTTCCTTTTCAGAGGCTAAAGCTAACCTAAAGCTAACAAACAAGCCAACCTCTTGTGTCTGCACGAGATACTGAATATAAACGGTGATTGAAGGCTTAGCTTCAAACATATCACTTCTCCTGCTGCATTGAGGAAGAAAGGGCAGGAAGAATGTAAGACGAAGAGTGTTGAGAAGGCCTGAAGAATAATGTCTTCCAAACACAGCACAGCCATGGCAACCCAGATCTATCTAGCGGTCTTCCAGCTGTGTACACTGGCATTGGGTCCACAGCAGATGGGTCTCCTAACAGTCAACTCTGGAGGGATGGGGAACCCTTTCCATACACTGCTGGATCTATTAGCAACCCTTTTCCTCAGAGGGACCAAGGCAGAGAACACCGCTCTACGTCGTGTGTATTTTACTATGCTTAGTGATTTCATCTTTCTTTGGTTTGTTTGGTTGGTTTCTGAGACTGGATCTCTTTATTATGCAACCCTGACTGTCCTGGAATTCACTACGCAAACCAGGCTGGCCTCAAACTCACAGACATCTACCTGTCTCTGCTTACTGAGTACTGGAATTAAAGGCATGCGTACCATGGTGGGTTACTATGCTTAGCGATTATGCAAAAGTGTTACAATTATTGTATCACATTATTTTAAAAGGGACTTTTCTATAATGTGTCCTCATTTTGTTAATCAGTATTCACTATTTTATAGCATTTTCAAGCATTTATTTATTTTTGGGATACATGTGCCACCATGTGTGTGTCTATGTGTGCGTGTGTGTGCGCGCATGTGTGTGTCTGTGTGTGCGTGTGTGTGTGTGTCTGTGTGTGTGCATGTGCGTGTCTCTGTGTGTGTAGGTCAGAGAGCAACTTTGTGGGAGTCAGTTCTTTCCTTCCATCATGTGGGCTCTGGGATTGAACTCACTCGGTCACTTGGTCAGACTTGGTGATAAACTGCCTTCCTGCTCAGCCATCTCACTAGTCTTGCTATTCACTACTTTTTGACTTGTATTTTACCTGCTTCCAACTATGTAGCATCTAAGTAATTGCCTTCAACTACAGGACTTATAATATTCAAGCTTGGGAGAGGGGCCGGAATTTAACTCTAAGTGTCACTTCTATCAGTCTCAAAACTGTCTAAAATAGCTCGCTGGTGCGGTTACTCCACAGTCTAGAAATGCAAAGACTCTCCAGAACTGGGCAAAACCCAGTTTTCAGTCTCTTACTCAGTGCCTCACCTGGTGCTGACAGCAAGGAGAAGTAAATTTGAGTTTGCTAAACTTGATCCTTTGCCTTATGAGGATACGTAGTCTATGGAGCACTCTGTGTTGTCTGGGTTGTTGGATTTTATGTCCTCAGAAGTCAAAATTATGAAAATACTTCCACATATGAATCAAGAAATATGTTATAAAATCAGCAAATAAACTATTATTTACTAATATTCCTTTAATATCTTTAACTTCCTCTTCAGACTTGATAATTATTTTTAAAACTAATAAAATAGTAATCATAAAATGGTAACACTTTTGCAGTATTAAATATTAAAAATATTTATACATCACAGGACTTTAAATCGCTTATATTTAATCCTAGTATAGTTTTTATTTAAAAAAACTAGTATTTTTTAACCTCAAAAAACTCTCTTGACTCTACTCTAATTTGCCTTAATCTATAAACATTTCTTTTTACAATGAAATGAAGATAAGCATGTATATACTAAGAATAAGAATAGTTTTATAAGGTGCCAGCGAGGGTGGGTGCCATTCCATTTCCTTCCTTCAGCTAGCATCCTTAAATCCTTGTGCCTTAGCTTAAATGCTTGTATTTCTCTGCTTAGTCTGGTCATTCGGTGTTCTGTGTCTTAGATAACAACTTTACTCTCTAGCTCAGAGGAGACACTAGTGATGCCATCCTGTCCTCTGGTGGCTCTCCTTACTTGTGGCCATCAGAAGCATCTCAGTGACATTCTCTCCAAACCTCCAGAATAAAAGCATTAATCGTTCTTCCTGTACCAGCACTGGCTTCCCAAGGTCTATGCTCTCCACAGGAGGCCCAAGGATCCTTTCCGAGAAAAGTCAGACCAGGGTCCTTCTCTGCTTGAATCCACCAGTCACTTTCCATGCTCTCACAGTAGGAGCTGAAGTCCTTGCAGTGACCAACAGGGGCAAGCAGTCCACCCCAGTTCTCCTTCGTCCTGTGGCTGGGCACCAGCCTCCTCTGCCCCTTCAACATCACAGGTATCTTCCTACCTCAGGGAAACAGGGTTCAGCCTCCTGCTATCTGGAATGTTCTTTGTGCCTTCACATAATTCCTTCCTTTTCCTTCAACTTCTTGTTCAACCACACTGACCATCCTGGTTAGTTTGCCACCTCTCTCCCGGCACTTCTGATCTCTTTTACTTACTGGTTTTCCCATGTATATCACTTTTAGCCTCTATGAAACTAGTTCATGTGCTGTGTTTGCCATCTTTCTTTATTGAGATATACACTATCCATCCTACAAATTATTTCTATTATTAAAACTTTTGGGATTCACAACAAACAAGAATATTAGTTTACATTTTCATGAAAATAGTGTCTCCTCTCACCAGAACAGTTTTTTCAGTGTAATCTGACGTACAGATCACTATAGTTTAAAGGAGAGTCTTTGATAAGGAAAACAAGAGAGCCAACGATGAGGACGATAGCTTGAGAAACTGGGGTCACAACCAAGCTGTTATCCCCGTGAAGGGAAGACTTGACAGTATCTTTCAAGTTGACTGAGTAATGGAGAAAGGCAGCATCATCTTTTGAAGTAGGTAGAACAACTATCATCTATGCTTCTGACCTTTGCTGCTTAATAGCTCCAAATCATCAACAGCCACATGATACTTCAGATTATAGCAACAGCATGTATGCTCAGTGTCAACGGAGAGAGTGTGTGTCCCTTTGATAATGTCTCCTATTCCTTGAAACCCTTATTTCTACTCTATAAAGAAAACCTGATGTAAGCTTGGAGAAACAGCCAATCAGTTAAAAGTACTTGCACAGCATTTGGGAAGCAGAGGCAGGCAGATCTCTGTGAGTTTGAGGCCAGCCTGGTCAACAACTGGAACAAGAGCCAGTTCCAGAATAGGCTCCAAAGCTACAGAGAAGCATTGTCTCGAAAACAACAACAACAACAACAACAAAAGAAAGAAAGAAAAAATAAGACAAACAAGCAAACCAAAAGCACTTGCAAAGGACCTCTGTTGGGTTCCTAGGATCCACATAGCAACTCAGCAGTCTGGAACTCCAGTTCCACGATATCTGATGCCCTCTTCTGGCCTCTGAGGGCACTGCATTAATGTGGTACATGTACTTACATGCAAATACTCACACACATAGAACAAAACAAAATTTAAGAAAACCCAAAGTTATATGTAAAATAAATCATGTATCATCTACTGTTTATAGTTTGATATTTTTCTCAATAATAAAAAGACCAAAATGTTTACATATTGATCAAAATAATGCTGTAATATTATGTTAAGTTAATGCTACATAAATATATGAGAAACACAGTAGTGCATTGTCCTGTAAAATAGTTAATTTTTATATCTAGAAAAAAAAGATAATGGGAAATACAAATAAAATTACTGCATGAGGTTTCACTTACCCTTGGGAGACAATTAACATTATTTTTGATCATATCTATCACTAGTGCCAAATCAATTATGGATAATATTTGCAATCTTATTTGTGATTTGTTACACTAAATGAATTGCTTCATAAAAAGGAACTCACTTTAGATTATATGTATCGTATTCAATGGAAGACTTGGGCACTGCAGAAATCAAGTAAAGGAATCCGAGATGCTCGTTCTCATGGATGATCTTGATGATTTGCAAAGGGTCTCTAATGTTGGCCTTAACGACTTCCTCTCGGTCGTGGAAGATGTATTTAGGGTAAGTCGAAGACCTCTTTCCGAAGAGCCCTCTTCTCCCAATACCAGTGCGCGGCACTTTAGAAGGGGAAGGAGCAAACATCTCAGCAGAGGAGCGCTGGAGCTAAACAAAGACAACTGGATTAAACTCGACTTTCTGCCAAAGGGAAAACGAAAAAGGCAGAAAATCCCCAGAGAGGGGAACATTCTCCAGTGGAAAACTCTCAAACAGTGCTTGAGGTGCGGTTTCTCAGTCACACCACCGCTCCACCACACAATAGCCCCGCTGCCTTCTCTTCTGTAACTCCGTGCACATCTTCCCCAAGTGCTGCTAGCTCTCAGGAGCCCCTGCGAGCTCACGCCCGCCCCCTCAGCTGTGTTGTGTCTGAATCCCCCCCACCCCCCGCAAGCCTCAGCACTTAGTGACAACCTTGATGCTCTTTGAAGAATGCAGTCTTCAACAGCTGCCATCATAACCTGTAATGAACCTGACTTCTTTGTGGAGCTCGGGGACGGTCACAGTGAGTCCTGGAAATCATTGCCGCTACAGCTCTTGGGAAGCATTTATTTTATTAACGGATACTCGCCTGTTCCACGGACCCGTGTTTCTCAGATGTAAATGTACATGTGGATAGGGGGTGGGGAGTGGGCTTGTTTCAAAGGCAGGTTCTGATTCAGTCCTGCTGGGATGGAGCCTGGAATTCTGCGTCTCTAACCTGCTCTCAGGAGTCCTGGAACTGCCTAGTATCTGGGTCGCATTGTGAGCGGGAAGGCCGAGCTCAAAACCCCAATGCAGAATTTCAACAGCTTTCTGGGTAATCCATATTCTGAAAAAATATCATTCTCTTTCTCCTGGCATCTCCTTTTCTTCCACATTTCTCTTTAACCCCTTTTAGCAAATTCCTTCAATCACATCTAGCAGCTGTGCATTGCTCAGCAGCTACCATTCCTTCCGTGTAAGATGGCCACAGGATTTCTCCTTTCTTCTTAACTCTCAGGTTGTGAGGCCCATTTTATACCAAATGAACAGTTTATAATAAAGTCAAACATTTTCCTGGCTCTGCTTCCATTGTCTCCTGAGAAGGAGCCCAGTTTCTCTCACCTGTATCTCTTTCTTAGTTATCTACAATCACTTAAAGCAGCAGTTGTTGTGACCCCTTTGGGGGCCAAACAACCCTTTCACAGGGGTCGCCTAAGACCATCAGAAAACACAGATATTTACATTACGATCTATAACAGTAGCAAAATTACAGTTATAAAGTAGCAACAAGGAAATTTTATGGTTGGGGGTCACCATAACATGAGGAACTGTATTAAAGGGCCTCGGCATTAGGAAGGTTGGGGACCACTGACTTAAAGTCATCCTCTGACAAGCCTTTCTTAAATTCATTCCCAAGAGAACTATATGGCAGTAAATCAGCTTTATAGTTTCCACTGACTTTAAGGTATCTTTTGGTTCTGCTTTGTCTCTATCTTTTGAAGTCACTATGTAGACTAGGCGGCCTCAAACTCACAGAGATCCACCTGCCTCTGCCTCCCGAGTGCTGGGATTAAAGGTGTGTGCCAGCACACCTGGACTGATCTCTATTTTATTGCCCTTCTTTAGAGTTTTCCAAGTTTCCCACTTTTGGTATAAAAACTGTTACAAATTACAAATAATTATATACAACATTTGGGACACCATTAACATGCAAGAAAATGTCAGAAGACAATAAAGACAATAAAAATCTCTCCATGGTTTTTCCATCCTGTGCTCATTTTCCTTAGAAACATCCTATTTTCCAAATATGAACAACCTTATCTATATTCTTAGGAATTAAAAGTGAGTGAGCAACACTACACACGTGCCACTTTTCAAGATTGCTTAAGCATTTGACATATCTTACCTGCTTCCTTTTCAGAGCATCTGAAGACTCCTCAACGGTAAGCAAAGACCTGTCAATCATGCTTGGTGATGGCTTAAGGATCCCAGATCTTATTAGTTGTTGCCGATTCTGTTCATATGTGTATTCTGGCTGCTTATGGTCTTGGTAGACTTTCAGCACTGGCTTTGGGGGGTAAGAGATGGGGTAATTTTGTCAGCATCTTTGCAGACTTCATTCTTCACTGCAGTTGAACCCTTGCCCTGTTGGAAATAGATCCCCTCTACTCTAAGTTTCTATGCCAAGCCACAGTACTCCTGCATCCTGTCCCTGATCTGCTGCTCGGACAAGACTCTGATGCTTGATGTCAACAAACACTTCTAGAATGAAGATGAAGAAAAGTTCAGAATGGTGAATCACATACCCCTAATTAACTGTGATCATTTTACTACCTCTCAACTGTTGGGAGCTAAGAGCAACAACACACAAGTCTGTGTGGTGACTGAAACAGGACCAAGGCTCTAGGAAACACAAGGATGCCTAAAGATTCCCAGCAGACACTCATTAGAAAGGAGGCCAATCTCTACCATGATTGGTCTTTGTCAGGTTGACACAAACCAGAGTCAACTGAAGAGAAAACATCGTTTGAGGAATTGCCTCCCTCAGAATGGCCTGTGGGCATGTCTATGGGGCATTTTCTTGACTAATGATTGTCATGGGAAGACCTAGACCACAGTGACACAGATTGACCTAAGAGGTATAAGAAAGGGTTGGACAAACTGTGGGGAGCAAACGTTCCTTCTTCAGTTCCCACCCCGAGCTCCTGCCATGGCTTCCCTGGACGGTGAACTGCTACTTGTAAGTGGAAATAAACCCTTTGTTCTCCGGGTTGCTTGTGGCCATAGTGTTTATCATAGCAACTGAAAGAAAAATTATGATAGTTTCTCAAAATTTCTGTTTTGGGTGAGAATTATGAAATTGTGAATAATTATATTCAAAATACTGTTGCACCTTTTTCTACTATGTGAGGGGGGAAATGAGAAGATGTGTACCTGGTAGAAGTGTCCTTTAAGATTTTTATCTACTGTGCAAGTTTTCCTGAATACAATTCCCAAAGCCATACACAACCTGTCTTTGTTACTGTTCTATTGCTGTGAGTGATCCTATGATCACAGTTGATTTGGGAGTCCCCTTTGTGTGCTGTGGTTACCATTAATAAATAAAGAAACTGCCTTGACCTGTTAATAAGGGCAGAACTTAGGTAGGCAGGGAGGACTGGACTGAATGCTGGGAGAAAGAAGGGCAGAGTCAGGGGACACCATGGAGCCGCTGCCACTGGAGATAGATGTGCTGAAACTTTGCTGGTAGGCCACGACCTTGTGGTGATGCATAGATTAATGGAGATGGGTTAAACTAAGATGTAAGAGTTAGCCAATAAGAAGTTAGAGCTAATGGGCCAAGCAGTGATTTAATGGATACAGTTTCTGTATGGTTATTTTGGTTCTGGGCGGTGGGACAAACAAGTGGCTCCTTGCAACACACAGAAACTCTGAGTTGGGGGCTTTCTGACAGTTTCAGAGGATTAGAGTCCACTGTCATCATCATGGTGAGCACAGTGACAGGCATGGTAGGGATGATGCTGGAGAAGTAGTCGAGAGCTATATCCTATTCACAGGCAGAAAGGAAGAAGGCCTGAGCTTGGCAGGGGCTTTTGAAGCCTCAAAGCCCACCCCCAGTGACACTCTCTCCAACAAGGCCACCTCTACTCCAACAATACCATGCCTCGTAATCCTTATAATCCTTTCAAATAGTTCCATTCCCTGGTGACTAAGTATTCAAATATGTGAGTCAGTGTGGGCCATCCTTATCCAAACCACTACACAGCCTCATCAATAATAAGTTTACCATGAGATTAGCTGTGGAAACTAGGTATAAATCCTTCAAATTCCAGTCTCTAGATGTTAGAGGCAGACTGAAGATGTCAGAGTAGTGTGGCTGTAGTAAGCTTTCCAAGATCTATACTAAGACAAAGTCCCAAGTGGGGAGCAACTTCAGACTAGATTCAATGCAGGAAAAATGAGCAGAACACAGAAATAACACAAGTTTTTGTTTGTGTTGTGTTGTGTATATACATACATGTTCAAGTCCATGTGTATGTTTATATGTTTATGGGGGCAGAGGGGCACTGTGGATGTTATTCCTCGGGCGCAATCCACCTCATTTTTGGAGACAGGAATCTCATTGGCTTGGGACTCACCAAATAGACTAGGCTGAATAGCCAGACAGAGAAACCTCCAGTTACAAATTGATTTAGTTACTAGGAAATAAAATCAGGAATATTAGAATTAATAATACTTATTATATAGCTTGAAAACAAAAGCTGAAAATTAAATATGAGAATTTAAAAGGATATTACTGGCAATAAACAGAATTTTTAAAATTTTAATATGTGTATGTGTCTGAGTATATGTGTGTATGTATGCTACATGTGTGCGGGTGCCCATAACAGCCAGAGTGGGGTTGTTAGATCCCTGGAGCTGGATTTACAGGTGGTTGTGATAAGATCAAACTCAGGTCCTTCAAAAGAGGAGCAAGGGCTCTTAGCAGCTGAGTCATCTCTCCAGACCTCCAACAGGGCTTCTTTAAAAATAAGGAACAAAATCAAAACACTCCACAATCAATTTTATAAGAAAATGATAGGAGTTTATTATAGAAAAACTGCTAAACCACCAGAAATAAAATTAAAGAATAAAAAGAGCCAAATGTGAATTGTGGGAAATATGACATGGAAGCATTTATAGATATATAAAATAACTAAATAAAAATGTAACACTTATTTTAATAAAAAGCATTAATTAAATGTGATATAAATTACATCAACATAATACTATTATAAATCCATTTGTATAGCAAAAATAACATCCAGTACGCAAATGTGTGGGTGTGCGCACCCTCACCTCCATTAAAAGGCAAAAAAGTTTTTCTGGCGGGCAACCCAAAGCACTTTTCAAAGTTAAAAGTGTTTATATTGAAGGCAGAAGCAAGCAAATGACTGTAAGATCAAGGCCAGCCTAGTATGCATGACAAATTCCAGATCAGCCAGGGCTACATAGTTAGAGCCTATCTGAAGAACATTGTGTGTGTGTGTGTGTGTGTGTGTGACATGACTTATAAAATACCACTGCTAGGAATCCATCTTTATATCTGTACATGTACAAAGGAGCATTATATATCATAGGAAAGTAACACATCACAAAATAAGAAATGACCTAAATTCCCTTCCATTGGAAAGCAGTTAATGGGTGTTTACTACAGTGCAGCTAGGCAACAGTATGTAGCAGTCTGTTGGAAAAGAACCCTTCATCTGGGTGTGGTGGCAGATGTCTATAATAACAACACTCAGGAGGCTGAGGCAGGTGGCCTTTGCTTTGCGTTCTATTTGTAGTGATATTTCATTTGTATTTTAATAAATAAAGCTTGCCTAGAGATCAAAAAGCAAAACAGCCAGCCACTGGCTCTTACCTCTATCTCAGTCTGAAATGGTGATCCTGCCTCCAGGAACCTCAGAAGGAGACTGTGTCAATGAGCTGTCTCTTCCCATCTTACATTCCTCTCTAGGGCTGGGATTAAAGGCATTCACCATCCGATTTCTACGGCAAACTAATGTGACTACTGGGATTAAAGGTGTGTGTTACCACTGCCTGGTCTGTAAGACTGACCAATGGGGCTGTTTCACTCTCTGATCTTCAGGCAAGCTTTATTTATTAAAATACAAATGAAATATCATTACACTCCATAGTAAGACTCCATCTAAGAAAGAAGGTACCACCAAATGCATGGGTTAGAATAATTTCTGCATGTGTTTAATTGAAACAGATACTCTAAGGGCTGTCAGGATGACTCGGTGGGTAAAGGCACTTGCTGCCAGCCCTCAGGACCTGAGTTTGTTCGCTGGGACCTGCAGGTTGGAGGAGAAAACTGACTCCAGTAAGTTGTCTGCTCACCTCCACACACGTGCTCAAGCCCACACGCTCACCTCCACACGCGTGCTCAAGCCCACACGCTCACCTCCACACGCGTGCTCAAGCCCACACAATACACATACGTACAAAAATATAATTTAACAACATATTCTCAAAAAGACAAGAGGAACTTTGGAGATCAGTATGCACTATAATAACCTTATTTTAAAGTCACCGGTAGAGCACTCAGTAGAGACAGTCATTGCAAGTTCCAGGATGGCCAGGGCTACACAAAACTTACCTCAAAAAAGATTTTCACACACACACACAAAATTAACAAACATGAGGCATATACTTGCATAAAACTTTGTCAGTGTGCATAAGACTTTTCCTAGCATTAAACATTACCTGAGAAATCCTCATAAAGCATATCACTGAATATCAGAATTACACAGAACCTTCTAGAGGATTTATCCACTAGGAAGCTTAGGTCATCATTGTGCTCCCAACTTAAACGGTGTCTAAAACTTTATGTTTGTTGAACAAACATCTGTGTTATTTACAATGTTATATAAGCAAGTTCTTAATTAACTTTTAAGGTTTCATCTGCTCTTTGCCACTCAAGAGTCTGGGATTCAGTCTGGTAAGGCAACTTCACAACTCCTTGTGTATGTGAAAAGTGGCCCAAATGCCTGTTCTTGTCTGTGGGGGTGGTGTGTGTGTGTGTGTGTGTGTGTGTGTGTGTGTGTGTGCCTGTGTGTGGTTTTCTGTTTTGAACTTACCAGAGGCTCCAGTTTTACAGGTTGCTGCCGTTTTCTTGTCTTCTCTTGGGCCTTTGTAGTGTGCTTGAAAGTCAGGGTTTGCAGTTGAGGTTCATTTTCTTTGTGGGTTGCATAATTCAGAACGCCTTTTGCCTTGATACTGTTTAGTTTGGTAAGCACAGGATTTTCTTCTTGCCGGCGTTGGACATTTTTCAGGTCAATTTCACTCTCTGGGGCTTGGAAAGCCATCTTTACTCCTGCATGAATGGGGTAAAGGAAAGGAAAGAAACTGAGATGTGATGTTGAACAAAATGCCTGGGGAGAGATGTAGGAAGTGGAGAGAGGATTAAGGACTAGGGAGGACTGAACTCACCTGCTTCCGCCAAAGGAAACCAACTAAAGCACTCGAAGTCTTTCCCAACAGAGTGCTTGAGCCGGAGGAATAAAAACTGAGATGTGTGCCTAGTCCTGAAGGAGGCCTGGTTTGGGGACTGTACTGGCTTGGATTTGGAAGGATGAAGAGAAGGGCATTGAACACTAAATTTCTCAGACCTGAGTATGCAAAACATCTCCCAAGAAACTTGTTTTATAAAAAATGGATCTAAGGGGCTGGGGTGATGGCTCTGTCTGCAAATTGCTGTTTCACAAGTGCCTTCGGGTTTCTATTGCTGTGCTAAAACATTGACCAAAAGCAACTTGGGGAGGAAAGGGTTGACTTCATCTCACAACTTGTAGGCCATCTTGAAGGGAAATGAGAGCAGGAACTCAAGGCAGGAATTGAAGCAGACACCACGGAGGAACACTGCTTCCTGACTTGCTCCTCGTGGCTTGCTCAGCCTGCTTTCTTAAACCACCTGTATTTAGGGGCTGCACAGCCTGCAGTGGACTGGACCCTCACACATCAGTCATTAACCAAGAAAATACTGGACACACACAACCAAGAAAATAGGCCAGCCTTATGGAGGTATTTTCTTGATTGAGAGACCTTTCCAAATGATTCTAGCTGTACCAGTCAAGTTGCTAAAAAGCCAAACAGGACAACAAGCCCGAGGACTTGAGTTTAGATCTCTCGCATGCACATGAAAAGAAGTGCTGCATGCAACCCTAGCATTGGGGAGTAGTGGCAGACAGGTGAATCCCAGGGCTTGCTGGCCAGCCAAGCTAGCCAAGCTCCAGATTCAGTGAGAGACACGGTCTCAAAATACAGTGTGGGAGCTGGTGGTGCTGGTAGTGCTGGTACACACCTTTAATCCCAGCACTTGGGAGGCAGAAGCAGTTGGATCTCTGTGAGTTCGAGCTAGCCTGGTCTACAGAGCAAATTCCAGTCAGCCAAGATTATACAGAGAAACCATGTCTTGAAAAAACAAAACAAACAAACAAACAAACAAAAAAACAACCCACAAAATAAAACACAAAAACAGAGTGGAGAAGCAATTGAGGAAGATAGTCCAATGTCAATCTCTTAGCCTCCCATGTGTATATGCAAGGGTACACACATAGGTGTATACACACACACACATACACACACACACACACACGTCATGTAGTAAAAAGCATCTTGAATCAGGTGTTGATATACCTACGTTTTAACCTAGCTCAGTGACAATAAGAATCAAAAGCCCCTTATGTAATTTTAACTTCTCAAGTAACTCCATTAAAAACGAGAGGTCTCGATTTTAATGATGTGCTTTACCTAGCAATGATGCTGTGTGATGCAGGGTTATATTTAATTTTTGCGCGTGCATTTTATATCTGGTATCTAGGAACTGTCCTATTGGTCAGGATAAGTCTAGATTGGTCAGTGTAAGGTCCTGTGTAAGCCTGACATCTCTAGTCCTCACTTTCCAGTCCCCCGGGGTAGTAAGCTACCACCAAATCCATCCTCTCTGAGGCTTTCCATTTTCCATCGCTGGGGAAGCGATGCTGGGTGTCTGGACTCACCCAGCGGTCCAACTGCGGCCGTTCCTGAGGGGTCTCCAGAGGTCGACGCAAGTGGTCCTGGGACAGAAAGCTGGGTCCCAGTAGGAAATGTTTCCCGTTGCGTAGCAACCACTGGGCCTCCAAGGACGCTCGCTACGCCTGGGAGGAGCCAGTCACCGCGGTCGTGCCTTGGCTCTCCTCAGCTCTCCTCCAGGAGCGCGCCAAGTAATTGGGCCAATCAGCGTTTCTGGGGCGTTTACGTCACTAGTTGGCAGGGAGCAGGAATCCACCCGGAAGATTGCTCCTCTGGGATGGGATTAAATCTCTGGCTGTGTAGACAGCAGGTTTAGGAGGTCTGGTCGGTTGTGTATGTTCTCTCCTTAGTGGACGGTCCATGATCGTTGACCCAACCTCTAACAGAAGTCTGTTGTTCCTCAAGAGGCTCGAGTCTGACTTGACGTTCGCCCACATCTTTAAAATCTCGAGGTGAAAGAAACGAGCTTCAGGAGAAGGCTGGGTGGACTGTTGAAGCCCTTTCACCTGCCATGAACCACTGTCTCGCCGGTTGGCAGAGACTCGTTTTCAACCTTTGCTACAAAAAAGAGGGCGGATTGAGAAGCCAATGATAATGACACCGGATTTGGATTCTACTGCCTGTACTGGCTTTTTGGGAGCCTAATCTGTTTGGATGCGCACACCTTCCTAGACCTGGATGGAGGGGGGAGGGTCTTGGACTTTCCACAGGGCAGGGCACCCTGACTTCTCTTAGGACTGGAGAACGAGGGGGAGGGGGAGGGGGGAGTGGGAGGGAAATGGGAGGATGGGAGGAGGTGGAAAATTTTAATTAATAAATAAATAAAACAAAAAAATGTAATCACCGCTGGAAATATCTTCTTTTTTTCTTCCCTCTGTTACAGTCTTTGCATCTTGGGTGGCGACCTCCTAAGTGAAACTGAGCAGACAGCGGCACCTACCGCATATGGCATGCTGGTTTGATCCCACCTACCTCCAAGAGGATTAGCTAGAGCTGGAGTGTAGATTCAGATCATTCAGTCTAACCCACCTCCCCTCGCACAGCATCTGAGTATTGAGCTGGCATTAATCTCTTGCCTTGCTAAGTTTTCAGGAAACGTGTGTGTTGAGGGGGAGGGGTCTAGTGGGGGATGTCCTACAGCGCGTATGTGGAGAAGAGAGGACAATTTACAAAAGTTCAGCTCTCTCCAACCACTGTGTGGATCACAGGGCTGGAAGTCGGGTCACCAGGCTTGGCAGCAGGTGCCTTTACCCACTGAGCGACCTCACTGGCCCTAGGGAGTATTTAAACAGTATTTTTTTTTTAAGTTGGCAATCTGGCTTTTTAGAAGTTCATAAAATGAACATCACACGTTTTATGAGTGCCCACTAATTTAGCAGCAAAGGTATTAACGAAGGCCTGATGTTAGAAAAAAATAAACAAGAAAAGACTCTTAGCACGCTAAGGTGAGAACTTCAGCCCTGGACCCAAGGCGGATCTCTGGAATGCCCCAGAGCCTCTGACTCTCAGCCATCTCACCCCACTCTTTGACTTTTGCACCCGCATAGGGTGCGGTCCCTTCCCAGGCCTTCAGCTCTCCAGCATGAACAGGCTGTATGTACACCATGTGCTCGGGAGGCTTCCCGGCAGGTAGGATTTTGTGCTCAAACTCCAGTCCTGGGACTTTAGTGCTTCATTCTGCCTTTCCTGGAGTCTCACAGAGTCACACACACACACACACACACACACACACACACACACACACACACACACAGAGAGAGAGAGAGAGAGAGAGAGAGAGAGAGAGAGAGAGAGAGAGAGTGCAGCCGCATGTGTCAGAAGGCTGAGGTGCCACACTCCGTTTTCGCTGCTCGCAACAGAAATTTCCACTCTGCCCCATTTGGCAGCTTGTCTGGACATCATCTGGCCTCGAGGCTCTCAGCCTGGATTCTCCAAGGCACCCTGGCCTGCTATTTATTCACAGCGTGTTCGAAACAGTTTGCCACTCTGTATAAAGTGCTGGCATTTGTGTAAGTTGGCTTTTAGATGGGGGGAAAGGATAGCTTGTTTTGCTGTTGTTGTGTTTCTATTTCTAGAATTTAAAATTTTTAAAATTAAGAATACTGGTTCTCCACTTTAAATGATCTTCATTTGTAAGCATATGATCTTGCCTTTGCAGATAATATGCTGAGTCAGGAGGCAGAGGCAGCAATTTCAAGTGTTCAAGGTCGTTGTTGATTATATCTCAGAGATGTTCATTAACCTGGGATCCCTTCCACCCGTCCCAAACTAAGTCAATAAGATAAGATACACAATAGAGTTCAAGACTTAGAATGTAAGATATAATGGAAAATATCTCACTATTTTTATATTGATTACATGCTACAGTGATAATATTTTAGGTAAATTTTGTTAAATAAAATATATAATTAAAATAAAGAACATAATGTGTTAACACCAATGGATTTTTTTTCTTTTAAAAATTACATATACAAAGGGGGGTTTGGGGAGATGGCTCAGTGGTTAAGAGCACTGGCTGCTCTTCCAGAGGTCCTGAGTTCAATTTCCAGCAACCACATGGTAGCTCACAACCATTTCTAGTGGGATCTGATGCTCTCCTCTGGCATGCAAGTGTACATGCAGAACATTTATACATGAAATATAAACTTAAAAGTTACATATACATTTTATTTATTTACTTATCTATTAATTTTGTATGTGTTGTCATGGCACACATGTGAAAGTCAGAGGACAACATGAGAATTGGTTCTCTCCTTTCACTGTGTGGATCCTGGGGACCAAACTACAGGTTGCCAGACTTGGTGGCAAGCACTTTTACCCTCTGAGATAACTAACCAGACCCACTAATGGTTCTAAAAATTATGAATTTTCCATTAATGCTGTTGAGTGCAATGAAAAGCAGAATTGCCTATATTGACATTATTTTGAAGTACATTAAGTATCTTTTTAATTTTTAACTTTCATTTTATGTGTATGAATGTTTTGCTGCCATGTATGACTATGCAACCACATGGGTGCCCACAGAGGTCAGAAGAGGGCATCAGATCCGCTGGGTCTGGAGTTAGAGATGGTGATGAACTGCCACGTGGATGCTGGGCATCAAACCTGGATCCTCTGGAAGAACAGCCACTTAACCACTGAGCCATCTCTCCAGCTCCTGTATTCATATTTTTATAATGTGACAAAATTAATTTTTGGTGGTACATCAAGCCTAAAAATACATAAACTGCATTGGTTTCTCAGGCTTTGAAGATAAAATGGTACTGGCTTTCACTGAGAATCTGAGGGGATGGGGGTATCTTGTGGCTAGCTGGTTTTTGAGGTATATTTTCTGTCATTCACTTCCCAGCCCCCTCACTGGCTGCAATATCTTCTTCTTCAAATCCTTTTTTTTTTGGCTTTTAAGAAATCAGGCACATGTGGCTGTGTCTTATTAATCATAGTTGACACAGAAAAAATACATCTATGCATTGATGGGCACTGTGGAAAAACCTTGGGGCCGCTGGAGTCCCAAAAGAGGCCATGGGGCAGCTGCAGCGACAGCTGCCATCTGTGTAAGTGTTCTCTGTACTTTCTTTCAGCTTTTAAAACTATATAAAACAAATATGAAATACATACCAGACCTTATTCCTCAGACCTAAGGCAGCCTGCTACCCATTGGTCAACATTTCCTCATTTCTACCTACCCATCCCCACCTCAAAATACTGGCTTTTTCTTTTTAGCTGCTAAATGATATTTTTAGAAAATATCCAGGGCGTCCTAGCTAGTTTTAATGTCAACTTGTTACAACCACCTGACACAGTCATCTGAGAAGAGAGTCTCAGTTGAGGGACTGCCCAGATGGACTGGCCTGTGAGTGTGTGTGTGTGGAGAGAATGTCTCGAGTGTTCATTGATGCAACAGGGCCCAGGCCGCTGTGGGCGACATCATCTCCTGTACAGGTGGTCCCAGGTTATGTAAGAAAGCCAGAGAAGCATGAACTTAAGCAGGCCAGCAGGAAGTGCTCCTCCTTGGTTTCTGCTTCAAGGGATTCTAGGCATTGAACTCAAGTCCTTCCTCATACTTGCAGGGTAAGCACATTGCCAACTGAGATAATATGCCAGCCTCCTCCTCTAGTGATCCCCTGCCTCAGGAAAAACATAATCACTGTGCTGGGTAGTTCTATGTCAACTTGACACAAGCTAAAGTCATCTGAGAGGAGGGAAACTCAATTGAGAAAATGCTTATGTAAGATCAAGCTGTAGGACATTTTCTTAATTAGTGATAGGCGAGGGTCCAGTCCATTGTGGGTGGGGCCATCCCTGGGCTGGTGATCCTGGGTTCTATAAGGAAACAGGCTCAGCAAGTCAGGGTTAGCAAGCCAGTAAGCAGCATCCTCCATGGCCTCTGCACCAGCTCCTGCCTCTAGGTTCCTTCCCTTCTTGAGTGCCTGTCCTGACTTCCTCCAGTGATGGACAGTAATAGGAAACCTTAAGCCAAATAAGCTTTTCCCCTAAGGTACTTTTGGTCATGGTGTCTCATCACAGCAACAGTAACAGTAACTAAGACATTTTATGTGAATTGCTCCATGGTGTGATTATTTAATTCTCTATAACTTTATAATCACTTTTTTTTCCCTTACCCGCAGATGTGGTTCTTAAGCAGAATCATCCACAGAGATGTTGCAGATCTGCTACTCAGGACACCATTTTTGGATTCTATCTACTAGGTTTGCAGAAGCCTGGAAATCTGTATGCTTCGAAAGTCTTGTCTCTGGCTGAAAGTAGAACACTAAACTATGAGTTCGGTCGATTGTATTGTTGTAATATGTATGACTGGAGACAGAGTGATGGCTCAGAGGTTAGGAGTGCCATCTTGGTGTGGAGTTTCCTCTTGTGTGGTGAAAACATCTTAGAAGTAGGCAGTGGTGGCAGCTGTGCAGGTGAGAATGAACTTAATATATCCCTGCTTGTGAAAAACCAAACCAGTAGCTGGGCAGGTGCTGTGATCGGACCGACGCCTGCAGACTGAATGTGCTTGCTCTCACTTGTGCCTTCTGCTCCCCACGTTTCTTTAGAAACAAGCTGCCTTTGGCTTGAATCTCTGGGCTATAGTCACACCCTGTGGCGTGACAAAACCCTCTGACCCAAAGCTGCTTTGAGAGAGAAGGGGAACCCCTTGTAATCTTAGTGTTGGGAAGGCAGAGGCAGGCAGATCCCTGGGATTCTCTGGCCAGCCAGCCTAGTTTCATCACTAAGCCAACGACAGAAAGACCATTTCTCCAAGGCAGACAGTGCCTGAGAAATAACACCCATGGTACATGTGCGCACGCACACACATACACACATACACACACACACACACACACACACACACACACACACGTGCGCTCACACACAAATAAGACTTTACTTTTGCAAGTACTGATGACATATAAACTCAGGAAGTATATGGAAGAAGACCTTGAATGTTCCTGAGATATATCTATATGATAGCCTTTGTTGTTACGTATTTTAAAACAAAGACCTTTCCTCAGCTGTCACCAAGGTGCTCCATTGGTCATTTCTGAGGAAGCTAAGGACGCATTGGGGTGAAGTCTTCACTTCAGCCTGCGACTGGCACTGTGAGGGCCTTCATCTTTGAGTTCGCTGCATTCCCCCCTTATCCTGCACAACCATGACGATGACGAGGAGATGTCTCAGAGGATGAGATCAATGCCCTCATCAAAGCAGCTGGTGTCAATGCTGAACTTTATGGCCTGACTTGTTTGCTAAGGCCTTGACTAATGTCAACATTGGGAGCCTCATCTGCCTTTAGGGGTTGATGGGCCTGCTCCGGCAGCTGAAGCCGTGCAGCAGGCAGTGTTGCCCCCTCCACTGCTGCTGCCACAGCTGAGGAGAAGGTGGGAGCAAAGAAGGAAGACTCCGAGGACACCGAGGACTCCGAGGACTAAAGAAACCGGCTTTAGTCTTGGACTAAACCTTCTAACACGTCCAATAAAAGCTGAACCTGTTGCTGGGCTGGCCTTGGTTGCATGCCACAGGCACAGGTTCTTGAGGTTTCAAAAACGATATAAGAAACAAAGACCTTATGCTATTTTAACAACCAGAAAAGTTAACTAGGTGTAAAACTGGCACAAGAAAGTACAAACTTTGGCAGAGGCCAGGGAGGAATGGATTAGGAACAGCATAATTTAACCTTCAGTGAAAAGCAATGGTATCAGGCCCAGGAGATGGTCCGGTGGCTAAGCGGGCTTGGCGCCAAGCCTGACGACCCGAGTTCGGTTGCCCAAACCCACTCAGGGGAAGGAGAGAATTAACTTCTGCAAGTTAGCCTCCCCACACACCTACGCGAAATAAATAAAATTTGAAAACTTTTAAAAGAATGTCTCTGTTCTACGAAGATAAAAGGAAAACAGCAGGTGAACAGAGCAAATTGGAAGATTTAGGGCCATATTTTATTCTCCTGATGAAGCAGGAGCTACGGTCAGCTGTTGAGAAGGATGGAACAAAGGTGTCATATAAAGGCAAGGGAGGACTTAAATTTCAGGTCCTGTGAACTGCTTGAAATTGTGTTCCTATTTGCGTATATACTTTTTTATATAAATTTTGTCAGTTCTCAAAGGAGTCTTTGATCTGTTCTTCTTCAGAACTGGAAACGTGGCCTCTAAAATTAGCTACCCTTAAATTTTGACTTGTGTGGGTAGGTGCCTGGCTCAACATTGCAGTGTTCGTGATGAGTATTTTGTTCCTTTGGCGACATCTGGTGGTCAAATAATATATTACTAGATGAGTTTGGAATTGTGGATCTGATTGGTAGATTTTGTAAAAGACTTGAAAGATTAGTGTCTCAGAACTATGAAAACCAATAATCATTATTATTATATTTCCCATACAGTGTTGAGACATTGTTAATATATATAGAACTGATAATCTACAGTCAGTCTTAGGTAATTGTATTCTGGGAATTTTTTGGAAAGGAAAAAAAAAAGATTCCCTGTCCCTCAGGTGATTCCAATGTGCAATCAAGTCCTGGTACCTCTGGCTTAGGTCCTTGCTCTTCATGGTGTGATTTGTGGGCCAGGAACATTGGCGTCATCTGGAACTTGTTAGATACACAGACTCTAACGTCCTGCTCCCAACCTCCTGAATCAGCCAGTGTCATATTTCGCAAGCAGCTCACTGAATGTTAAGTTTTAAGAAGGGCTGTCACGGAAAACAAGAAGGGTATACAGCATCACAAGACAGCAATGGTACCCAGTGGGTGGGCTTCTCCTTTCTTATGACTTCCAGCTACAGGATGTGTGTTACTTTATGACCCCATTGGAAGACTTTTACCATAAGAGATTCCATCTTCAGCAGAACCATCATCTCTCTGTTCCGCGGTGCTCCCACGATCTCTTCTAAAGCATTTGAGAACAATATTCTTCCTTTTGCCTTTCTCCTTTGAGTCCCTCTTCCTCCTAAGCATCCCGTATGTTAAGTTTATATACAATACTTTTGCAGAACTTTTTCTAGAAATTTCACAATAAAAATAGCCGTCAGAACTGAGGGTGATCTGGGAAGCCCTAGCAAGCTAGACTTGACCATCCACCCTCTATAGGTCAATTAAATGGGTGACTGATAGGAAAGTGTAGAAGGGGGGGGATTTGTTCAATGTAGCTGTTTTGGGAAGAAGAAACAAGTCCTGGATTCCACAAGTTCATATTCCGGGTCTCAACATGAGACTTGGCTTTTGATAGAAGGCAGCTAACTAAGGTAACTCAGCAATCCCGGTCAAGGTGCGGTCTGACCCCCACCGTCTGGGCTCTGGTCTCTCTAGCATGGCACTCTAAGTCAGAATCCTACAAACTGTCTTTCTGGAAGACAGTCACCCTCTCTGGCTGGCACGGGCCTTCAGCCTTTTCCTTCTCCCAGCACTAGATTCCAGGGGAAATTTCAGTTTTCTGGGGGCTTCTTGTCTCACGGCGTGGAGAGGCAAGGAAGGGTGAAAGCAAGTGTCTGTCCAGAATATTCCCGTTCCTGCTGGCATGGTTACACACAGAGAAGCTCTCTTCTGCTGAACGCCTCTCTTGCTCCTCTCAGAGTTTTCTTTGTCAACCGTGTGTCTAGTGAAAGCAAACCCCTTCTTTCTCACCATGGGAAAAGCAAACAGCCACGTAGACCTAGGAGGTTGCCAAGTTTTGTGGGCAATAAACGGGCAGACGAGTTAACAATTAACCAGCAGACAGTATAATTCCCCTCAATACCTTGACCTTGGCACCTCTCTTCTCTGGACGCTTGCTTCCTGACATTTCTGCCCAGGATGGTAAGGCGATGAAGGCAGGAAGCCATTCTCCTTCCTCTCTCTCTAAGGGGATCCAGGCAGCAGCAGTTGAAATAAACATGGGGCCCTTTGAAGTGGAAGTCATAGGCAGCCTGGCAGTCGGTGGATCTGGGGCACTTAAAGCTGGAGGGGGGAATTTCAAGAAATTGATGGTTTAAATTCATTTTGTCACCTTGCTGCTTATTAGCGGCCTCTCAAGTCACTGGCGTCCTCATTATTTTGAACTTAACGGTACAGAACTGTGGAAATATTAAGATGTTTGGAAAGCTTGAGGAGCATTGAGCTGTGTGAGGGCTCATGGGAGACAAAAGGCGATCTGAGGTGAAGAAAGGGAAGGGCTAATGGCCGATCACTGAGGTAAGGGTTTCCCACTTTCTCACCCAAAGCTGGTACTGTTATGTAAAATCACAGTGTTAACTTAAAACAAACAAAATACAAAACAAAAGTTAGTTTGGAAACAAGGTATGTATCCACAATGGTTTGGGATTTACTATGTACCCCAGACTGATCTGAATTGGTGACCCTTCTCCAGCCTCAGCCTCCCAAGTGCTGGTTGTAACACCTCAAAGAAACTGGACAAATGGCTCACTGGGGAGCCTGTTAGCACGCTAAAGCCCACACTGGCTAGGCTCACTCAGTACCCGTGATTCCACCAGGCATGCTACCCTAAACCTCTCCAGCCCAGGGGCTTAGCTTGACATCTCCCAGCTTCTCCCTATATAACCCTGCCATTTCAACAAAGCATTCTCTTGGTCCTCCTCTTGGCGCCTTCCTCTCCTGCCCCCCCCCCATGTCTGTCCCCCCACCCCACCCCCATGTCTGTCTCTTTGCCTTCTCTCTTTTCCTCTCCAGCTCTCTCCTCTCATGGCAGGTTCAGACTGCTGGCTGTGTTCAGTCTGCTATTTTCTCTTCTTGCTCTGGATTCTTCCCGATTCCTCTGTCTCTAATATCTACAGTTAAAAACCTTTTTCTCAACTATACTTTAAAGTGATCTTGTCCTCATTTTCATTCACTGGTGATCTCCACTGATAGCCAGGGTTCAGAAAGCACCCCTGGAAGTTCCAGGTTCTTGTGTCCCAGAACAAAGAATTGGACAGAGACGTGCAAATAGAGAGATAGTAGCAAAGTAAGGGAAGCTATTGAGAAAAGATATACCGGGGCTGTGGAGAGATGGCTCACTGGCTCAGAGTACTTGCTGCTCTCATAGAGGACCCTAGTTTGGTTTCCATCACCCTCATTGGAAGACTCATAGCTACCTGTAACTCCAGATTCAGGGACTTAACGCCCTCTATTGGCTTACACAGACATTGCACTCGCGGGCACAAATCCACATACATAATTAAAAATTAAAGTTAAAATCTTTCTTTAAAAACTAGAAAAGAAGGTGGGCAGGGGTGGCACATGCCTCTAATCTCAGCACTAGGGAGGCAGAGGCTGGAGGATCTCTGACTTTGAGGCTAGCCTGGTCTACAGAGCAAGCTCTAGGACAGCCAGGGAGGGCTACACAGAAAAACCTTCTCTCGAAAACAACAACAAAAAAGGAGCATCAAAGAGCAACAAAAACAAACAAACAAGAAAAAAAAGAAAGGTCGTGCATTGCAAGAGAAGAAACGGGCCAAGAGAGTGAGTTCGCTGGCTTTAATAGCTCTGCTACACAAAGCACCGGGCTTTTATACTACCTATCTTGAACTTTGGAGCTTGTTTGCAGTGTGGAGTTTTCTGAGCATGTTCTGTTCGTTATATGCAGTTCTACATGTAATTTCATTCATCACATGTCTCATTAGCTGCTTAAATTTCCACTAGGTTTGTGTATTTTAGTATCACAATGAGCCACAGGTCACCTTCATCCCCTCTGGGTGCCTCTGCACGCCAGTGGTTTGAGCCAGTTTTAGTTGGTCCTGGGTGCAAGTGCTCCAGCCTTTCTCTTTGCCAACTTTTTCATGTGCTCATTCTGTGAGGCTTTGTACAAGGCTTTCTGGACCTTGCTTTCCTCTCTACTGCCGCGCTCACTGGGGTTCCAGGATGCAGCAGCCAGGCCAGCATTAGCCTCTTTTAAAAACCTTAGTTTAGTAGTTTAATGCTCAAACATTTTGTTCTTCAGTGACTTGAGGGGTGTGTGTATGTGTGTGTGTGTGCGTGTGTGTGTGTGCGTGTGTGTGTGTGTGTGTGTGTGGTGAAGAGGTCAGCAAAGATATAGGGGGTTCTTCCTATGTAGCTTAGGCTGCTCTTAAACTCATAAGCTTCCTGCCTCAGTTTCCCAAATGTAATTAGAGAGAGTCCACATTCACGCCTGACATGTGAGTGAAGTTACATTTTTATTTTGCTATCCATTTAAAGTTGGTTTCTGTACTTTAAATCTACTAACTTGAATTACTTTACATCTATTACACTGACATCACAAACTACAAACATGTGTATACATAAGTATATTATGATATATAATATTGTGATATTTCCTATCAATGTAGTCATCAGAATGCACACAGTGGATAAGCTGAAGACATTCACCGGTTGAAGGGACACTAGCCTACTTGAGCATGACTCTGGCAGGCCTTGCCCTTCTCCCCAGTTCCTTCTGCCTTGCCAGAAACCTTTAGATTACTTTCCTAAAGCTAGCCCCCAAGGTCCTTTTCCATATTTGGCCAATCTCTCCTCCTGAGGCTAACTACCAAGGTCCAGCTTTTAAAGTACCGAAATGCAGCAACCCAAAGCCCCCTTTTGGCTCACCTAATTAGCATGCTCAACTAAAAACGGGGGGGGGGGGCGGTGAGGGGGGGTGTGATGTGTGTGTGGGGGGGCTTGGGGAGGGGTAGTGTCCTGCCTCTTTCACCTTTGGAAACCGCCATTTGCCAAGTCTGCCTCCCCTCTATCCAGAGGCAGGCCTGTGTTCCCTCAGGAACAGACATCCCTGTCCCCTTCTCCCCTGTCCTCTGTCTCCTGTGTGTGTCTCTTATTCCCTGTGCTCTGCCCCTTGGGGGCAAGTGAATCTCCTGTGCTGAGAACTTGGCCTTGGAGGTCCCGCCCCTACTTTTCCTTTCTCCTACACCCTTACAAAGTAGGGTTTCTGATAAAAGTCTCAGCTCCATCTCATGTTTGCCTTGTATTATTATTTTTTAATTTTATTTTCTTATTTTTAATGTATCCCTACCACAGTTTCTCCTCCCTCCACTCCTCCCAGTTCCCCTCCCCCTCCCCCAGATGTGGGGAAGACTTTAGAAGATAACATGTCAAATACTTTCAGGTTTCTCTCTCCATTTCATCACAATATAAATCTGGGAGTCAGAATCTAGAGAGAAGTCAGGGATACATTTACATTTGCAAGTCCCACAAATGGCAGGGATAGTGCTAGCGTCGAAGGTAAGTTCCACGGAGGATTCTTATTTAGTGGGATGGACAGATGCTGTATTAGGACCCACTCTGGGCATGAAACCCTAAACTGGGCCACTTAAGAGGCATCAGGCTTGGCAAGATGGAAAGTTTCAACACTGAACACAAAAAAGACAGCTCATGCTGGGAAGGGAATTTCTGTCCCCACAGACAGTGTCGGGCACTGTCCTGTGACCGCAGCTTGCAGCACGGCCCTGCCCAGCCTTCTTCCGCCTTTTCTTGGTACCATCCACTGTCCCATACTCACGCTAGCTCCGATGACATGGTGCCAACCCAGAGTCCAGAGGACTGAGCAGATCCCTTCTTCGATGTCCTGATCAAGTTGGCTTTCATTCCAACAGGGTCAGCCCCAGGTCAACCAGTGCTTGCCACAAGAGGAGTGGGAGAAAAGATGGAGGAGGGGCAGGCGGCAGGGACTTGACTCCCACTAGAGATGATGACGCTTCCTGCAAAAGTGTCGGCGCTGCTGGCCTTTCTCTAGACAGCTATGAGCTGTCGCGCTGTCTTCCCCTCCCCCATTCCCATCCTTGGGCAAAGGGTGCTGAGGTGGCAGAGTTGGCCAAGTATGACCCTGCGACATTCGGCACCTGTCAGTGGTTGTATGAGGACAAGTCCCACCTCCTGGGAATTCATGACTTTTCCTGAAATGTATCGTTTTGCTTCCTGTAAATCCGTTATTATTTCAAAATAGTCTTTTTTTTTTCTGCTTATAAACTTTGTTGTGTTTTTTTTTTTTTCTCTCAAATCCTCAAAGTTAAGAAGGTGACTATAAATGCTGAGAAGTGGAGGGAGTGGACAGAGAACTCAAATCAGTGTGGACTTAACTGATTCACTCTTGGAAATGTTCTTTGACTCTATCTCTCTCTGTCACTGTACTTGAGACAAAAGCCATCCCCAACCTTTCAGATCCCTCTTCCCAACGCTGGAGCTATATCTTCACTCAGTGGTCCAATAGCAATAATCCCAGTTGGATCCTGTTTTATATTCCTTCCAGCATTATCTCATACCCATAACATCCATTCCCACACATATTTCCCAGACTTCCACTTGAAGAAATGAGCGAACTCATTAAGCTTTTTAGTGTGCAGTGCGCCTCCTCATGGCCTACACTTTCTGTCTCTCTGCTAGGAGATTTCTTAGCCTGGTTATCGGTCTAGAAACAACTAACTATTGGTGGGCCATGAGGGGCATCAGTATTGTCTTGCCTGGCATTTCCTTCAGAGAAAGTCACTGCTGGCTTAGCAGACAATAAATACAGAAAAGGCAACATTTCAGGGGATGGGGTGTGAGTACACCTTCTACAAGGTGTAGAGAGACTTCTTTGGGTGACATAAACCCTTGAGCACCTGAAGGTTCAAAGTTCTCAGCTTCAGTGGGGTCCTCCCACACATCCCCATTCCAAGTTACAGGACCCTGTTCTTTACCAATTAATGCCCTCAGTTTAACCACAGAGACCTCCCAGGCTTGGACTTGAATTTTTGCTGTAATTCAGCCAGTCTTATAATGAGGGTTTTGGATTGATTTTTCACATTTTGAGCTCTGTGGCTGCTAGAGAGAAGATTCTCTTTTAGGGCACACTTAGAACCCTTTAGACTGTTGATTTGCATCTGGAGTTGGTTAATTTTATCACCGAATTCATTGTCCTTCGCTGTATTCTGAGATGCTAGAAGTTGGTTAATTTTTTTTATCACAGAGTGCATTATTTTTCTTTCCCAGTTTATCCAGAGATGCTAGAAGTAACCAACCAGCAGTGTCATTTTCCCATTTTTTCCACAAATTGTTTTATATACAGAGTTACTACATCCATCGTCTCTCACATTTGGTGAATCAGGATAATCAAATGTATTTGGCATAGTTTGCCAAATAGTTCACATCACAGGTTTTCAATACTTCCGAAGCTTCTCAGGGAGAGGCTTCAGTAACAGTCGGCATTGGCAAGTTGGAATGCCTGTTCCTGATACTTCAAAAATTCATCATTAGACTTCCGAAGCTGTAGAACCACTTCTCAGTCCGGGCTCGCTACAGCAGTGGTTCTCAACCTGTGGGTCACGACCTCTTGGGGGTGGAGTCTATCAATCCTTTCACAGGGGTGACTTAAGATCACTGGAAATATCATATTTTTACATTGTGATTTATCCTAGTAGAATTATGAAGTATAAACAAAAATAGTTTTGTGGTTAGTGGTCACCACAACATAAAAAAACTATATTAAAGGGTCACAGCATTAGGAAGGTTGAGAATCACTGCTCTAGAGGAACAGAACTGATAGAATATACGCACACACACATACATTTTGTATCAGTATATTATGTATACATATGCACATGCATACATATATGCATACACACATACACACATATATTCATTAATAGAAGGCCCAGAATCCACTAGTTATTTAGTTCATGAGGCTGGATGTCGCTGGTTGTCTTTATCCTGAAGAAGTTGGCTTTAATGCCAATGAAGGAATCGATTTGCCAGTAAGAGCAGGACCAAGCAGGCAAAGAGAACAAGCTTCCTTCTTCTGTGTCCTTTATATATGCTGCCACCATAAGGATGGCCCAGATTAAAGGTGTATCGTCCCACCTCAAAAGATTCAGATTGACAGTGGGTCTTTCTAGTTCAAGTGATTTAATGAGGAAAGAGCTCTTTACAGGTGCACCTAGCCTAGGTTAATTCCAGATGTAGTCCAGTTGACAACCAAGACTAGCCATCACGTTCCTCAAATTCAATTTTCCCCAGGTATTCTTAGATCAAGAGCCGAGGAGGGCTCTTGAGTTCCTGCAGCTTTGTCCAAATGCAGCCTGAAATTCAGTGCTAATCTTTAGGTGAAAGCCTTCTCTCATCAGCTCAGATGGGAGAGGAAGAAATGGGAACTCTAAGCCCAAGACACAGCAGAATCCGCCCCTTCCATCAGTGAATTCCAGTCTTTTGTTCCCACTTGCATGGGCTCTGCCATGAGAGTGGGAATTCTAAGACAAGCTTGGGCACTTATTAACTCTGTAGAGAGGAGGCTCCAGGATCGTCCTAGTTGTCTATGGTAATACCTCAAGAGCTTGTGGCCCTAAGTTTTAGGACTTCAGTCAAAGTTCTGAGACAAATAGAACTGTCCTGTTGTACAAACGCCTGTTCACACCAGTGACAGCGCTTGGAGCATCATGCTACAATCTTATCCTTAGTAAGACCTTAGTTCCACCGGTTGCGTGCTTACAAGTCCTAAGAGCTTGTTGTACTATACTTACCACTTACATTCTTATGAGATGGGAACTTGATCCCGGTCTCACTGGAAAAACCAGAATCCCAGTGGCAGATCTGGAATATGAATCCACTTATGATTCCAACAATCAATCTATGTATAAAGAGTATTATAGTCACTGTCTTGTGTACTGCTCCCTCCCCACTATGAAGTTCAGAATTGTGGTGTGGCATAGTTTTTACATGGGCTTGACATATCTTTAGTCCCATCAAACATTGTGGAGTCAATAAATAATGTGCACACTATTTTCCCTATACATTGGCACACAATAAACTCTTCCATGTGCATGTGTGAGGAATTGCTCTAGGTGCTAGGGATGTATACCTCAGTGTACAAAATAAACTGAAATCTGTGCCTTCATGGGAATTCAGATTTATTAAAGTCAAGGTCCCACCCCTAGATGAAGAGGTACAATGGTTTCCCAATGGCTGCTAAGAAAGGAAGCTTTATTTTCTTCAGGGATATGCTTCTGCATGGTTATCCAATCTCAAGTGGTCAGCCTTGAACACACGTGCATATAAGCAATGCTAAATGGACTCAGTAGGTCCATGTAATACATACACTTATGTATGTAGCAATAGTAATTAATGAGGTCATGAATTTCGGAGGAGTAATACTGGGGGAATTGCAGGGTTGGGGGAGGGCCAGAGTGATGTAGATGCAGTGCTTATACATGATGTTCTCAAAAAAAAAACCCATCGATTTTTATATAATTTATACATATATACCTATATGCAAAATGTGTATTTTAAAATATACATTGTTAATTAAATGAAGCCAAAACTGAAATTATTAAGTAAAGTCTCAGTGAAAATTTTGCTCTTTAAAATTAGTCTTCATACTGAACTTGTTTGGAAAGCAATGATAATATCTAACTTTATCACAAGGACAGGATCTACAAGACAAGGAATGAGCTTGTAGGCATGCTCAGCCAGAGATTAGTGCAAATTAGTGCAAAAGTTCTTAGTGAACTAGAATAGCTTTATTGATGATAATGATAAGGAATTTTAGGAACATGGTCTTACGCAAAAAAAAACAAAAAACAAAAAAAAAACACCTGACTAATCCTTGTGTTTTGGCTCCAGGTCTTATTAAGGCTTTCTGAAAGTGGAGTGAATAGTTTTTTCCCAATGGGGCAAAATTCATAATTTTATCTCAAATTTCAGTCCTTAGGATTTTAGAAAGAGGCATCTATACATTTAACACTAGGCGAAGGCAGTGAGTCGGTTTGTTGAACTAAGAGATTCCTGCTTCAGGAAACTGTCAGCTAAGAAGCTTTAAGTCTTTAGTCTCCTTTCGTCCTCTCTGCCCCGGCCAGTAGTGCCCGCGCATTCGGTCCCTATTACCACAGATAATTTTCGGATCCTTACAAGAAAGGCATGGGAGGTATTATCTCCTCTGTAACCGTCGAGGAAAACCGAGGTGTAGGTCCACGGTTTGGGACATGGCATTGTGGTGGTGCTTCCCTGTCACTGTGGTCGCTCTGTGCCCACGCCAGAACATCCTACCGCTTCCCTTTCCGCATGCCGCCTACTCGAAAAATACATTTCCCACAATCCCACGCGCCGACCGGGCCTCGCATGGGGTGTCCTCAACGTTGCCGTTACGCTTACGGTTACCTAAATCCACATTTCGAGAGAAACTGAACTATTATCTGCTCTTCCAATCGCATTCTTCTTTTTCTTTCCCTTCTGTGACTATTGGTGTCTGAGAGGAGAGCAAGTTTATTCAGGCTACTATTCTGGACACCTTTCTCGGCGAGCAAAGTGCCCTGCTAGCTAGGTTCCGGGGGCCTGGGAGTGTCATTGGGGGATGACCGCAGCCCTAGCTGCTGCAGCTGCTACCGCGATCATGGTCTCCGGCAGCAACGGCCTCGCAGCCGCCCGCCTGCTGTCGCGTACCTTCCTCCGTGAGTCGTGCCTGGGCTCTCTCCTCCAGGTTTCCGCAGCTCTCGGGCTCGACGTCCTGCCTCAGGCCGCAGCAGGCCTCTTCCAGGCGGGCCCTCGGGAGGGCCGAGGGAACCACGGGGCCAGACCCCAGTGGCAACTCTCGGGGGTTGCAGGGGACTTTGTTCGATTGGGCGGTGGATCGGTGGAGGCCAGATTCTGGGCAGGGCGTCCTGCTGACCCGGGAACATATTCTAGTCCCTACGGTGACGAGTGGCGGGGTGGAGGTGGCGTCTAGGCTGGCCCTTTCTTGGAGTCAAGGGTGAAGAAGAGGTCCGGGATGAACTCTGCTGGGAGAGTGAGCGCTAGGGTTGAAGAGGCTGACCCCTGTACCAGAGGGTCCTGCACTTGGAGTTAACCGGTCCGTTGTGTGGTGGGGCCAACGGAAAGGGGGTTTAAGCGACCAGAGTTTGCATGACCCTGTGGGTGCGTAGAAGCTGAGGGTTGGCAGGCACTTTGGCCACTAATGTGTTTTTCACTAGTAATTGCTAGCTAAGCTCTATGAACACCACAGTTTCTGAGAACTAATCTCCCAAGGTTGCTACTCTTTAGTAATGCTGACTCTTGAAAATTGTTGCTGCGTCCAAAGTCTCTGTGTTAAGTATGTCAGGACAACCTTGGAATCGTTCATGTCGTGTTTGTAGTCTCGCTAATCTGTTCATGCTTGTATAATAGTCCTTTTAAAAAACGATTTCTCACCGGGTGTGATTGTTCACACTTGTAATCCCACTCTGGAGGCAGAGGCAGGCGGATCTTTGCGAGTTTGAGGCCAGCCCGCTCTGCAGAGTGCCAAGACAGCTGTCTAGAAAACAAAACAGACCAAAACCAATCAACCAAATGAAAAGACTTCTCAAGTAATGTTTCCAGTCACATGAAAATAGAAGCATATTGCAATGAATCCTAGACAGTGTGGTTTGTGAAATGCAGCCTTGTCCTACCTGCTACTAACAGGAGAAATGATTGCCAGTTAAAATTGTGATGAGCGATTGGTTGTCAGATACATCCAGATTTAAGGGATGTTAAAAACTGGTGAGTGATTTACTTTCATTGTGCAGAATCAGTGAGTCAGTTGGCAACCTGAGAATAGATACTCCGGCAAAAAGTCTTTTCCCTCGATTCCTTGTTTACATTTTGTTTCTGCTTCTTCTCACATCAGATAGTGAGATTTAGTTCCTTTCTTGACTATCCTAAAAGTGTTCAAGGATAAGTGTGCACACAGTAGCTGTACTTTGTTGCCAAATCGTTTGAGGACAAAGGCTTTGCCAAATAGGAAAGAGTTGAGTTTATTTGGGGTAAGTTTTCTGGAGGTCTTTCTTGAACGATTAAAAGGATACAGAATGTGTTCTAGATAGAAGGAAAGAAGGGATCAGTTGTACCAGTACAATTGCTGTTGTCAGGAGGGTTTGAACACTAGTGTGTTGGGTATGGGGCTAATCCAACTGAATTGGAATCGTTTGTGGGTTAAGATGTGGAAGACCAGATGTACACTTTAGTCTGGTCCATGGGAATGCCCAGCATAGTGTGCTCACCCCCACACTGGTGTCCTCTCCTGAGGAGGTCTTGCTGGTCCAAGGCTCTAAAACAGCCTAGCCTCTATCCAGAAGGTCTGCTGTCTTAATGTGAGTGTCTCTAGAAGAAGAATGTCTAGAATTCTGGTTCCTTAAGTTCATTTTTTTAAAAACAAAACTTGGCAATCCTCACCCCAAAGGGATTTCTTCTTAGACTCCCAAGACTGAAAGCCTAAAATCTACTTAGCTTTCTGTTGCTGGAGTCATCTTGGATCTGAGTCACACTATTAAAGCTCTGAGGGGTCTAAGACCTAAACTCGGGTGTTTTTGTATTAGTACTAAGGTTGCAAATGACTGTGTTTAATGGTTAAAAACTTCTGAGTTGGCAGACCTCAGATCCTTTCACACCAGCCATATTTCCAGGCCACTGCAGTGGCCACATTGCCTTACAAGCTGCCACTTCCCCCTCCTCCTCCTCCTCCTCCTCCTCTTCCTCCTCCTCCTCCTCCTCCTCCTCCTCCTCCTCCTTCTCCTCCTCTTCTAGAAAGTTACAAATTACTTAGGTTAAAATAACTAGAGATGATAAGGCATCCCACCTCCCACCCTTAAATGTTAGCTGATGGCACTTTATGTGTTGCGGTCCCAAGTTTCGCAATGTTGGTTTAAGTTAAAAAAGATAAAAAGACAAACAGTCCTAGGTGCTACAGGGCCCTGTTGGAGGACAATTAGAAATGCTCAGCTGCGCTTCCCACACTTTTATGGCTTATGAAAGAAGGGTAAGAATCCTGTTGCTGTAGGGAGGATGGATAAATGGGAAATGACAATCGTTTCTGATGAGAATGTGTAAGATTTTATAAGCACCACTGAGGCTGAAATGAAGTTTTAAAAGAAACCTAAGTGTGGTAGGGTCTTTTAAAGTATGAGTTGGGAGTTTCTGTAGATCATATTTTCAGAGTAGTAGTAAGAGCAGGTAATATTTTGATCCTTAGAATTACGATATTGGTGTCAGAAAGCAGACTTTGCGATCTGGTTAGTTCTACTGTTTTGTTTGGCAAATGAGGAAACAAACACTGAGAATTTCCCAGGTAGTGTCCAAGGAATCTCAGAATCCAGGTCTGCTGGCACTGTGTGGGAAGCTTGACCCTTCTTGTTAGAAGCAGGATTTTGGCGCGCTTGGTGACCTGCTCAGAGGAGCTACTTGCCTTTCTTATATCTTTGCCAAGTTACACAGGCTGTTTGTAGACTCTGAGAAGCATTTGGAAATGTGTGGAATAAGACATACTCAGCAGTTGGTATTACCGTTTCTAGTCTCTGTTGCTGTTTGTGTCTAAGAACTCAGCCTTTATTTCAGAAACAGAAGCCTATATGCAAATGCCTTCCTTGATGTAGCCCTGAGAAAAGAAACTTGATTTTCTGGGCTCTTAGTTGCTTTACGGCAACACTGAAGTTTTTAAAATGATTTCTCCTGGATATAGGGGAATAATTTGAGTTTGCCACTTGGCAGCTATTTTGTCGTGTTAGACCCATTTATTGATTTTTACTTTATAACATTTATAAAATTGTACTGTCTTCTCATTGTGGATACATCATAAAACATTGAACACATTATATCCTTCTGTTTACACTTAGTTCTTAAAAAATGAGGAGTGTTTTAAATTTTATGAAACATGGTGCTATGATCTGCTAAGACAGTAGTATCGAATGTGTCATTAAGATAAGTGAGTGCAGAGCTTTGTCTTTGGGATTAGGAGGAAGTGGTGCTAAGGTACTCCCGTGTGTTGTAGGTCTGGTGTAAGTTTCCTCTGCCGATAAAATACCATCCTGCTGGAAAGCTCCTTAAGCAGGAAGGTAAACAACTCAAAATAGCTTTAGGAAGGCCCTAAAACTGACCAACTACAGGAGGCTCCTTCCTGTCAGAGTAATAAAAGCTGAGCCTCCCCTTCAGTCAGAAGGAAGCCAGGCTACAAAGACTGTCAGACAAGCAAGGCCACAGAGACTCTCGGAGAGCAGGCTGGCTTCTGGGAAAAAGCAGAAACCAGACAACCGAGGCACCAGGAAGGACACTCTCCAGCCTGCTGGGCCGCCTGCCGGCTGTGCAGTGCGCTCCAGGTTCCCAGCTTTGTGAGCTGTCACCCGGGCTGCCACCAGTCTTTGGTGGTACCTCTGTCTTTGAGTCATTTCCAGCCCTGTCAGTAACCCCTCACCCATATTCCGGAAAGTAACCCCAGTAAAATTCATTGGTTCACCCAGTTGCATTTTGTTGGTGTTTCTATTTTAGTCTGTCCTGGGCTCCCGATCTGGGCTAAGTAGATGTGTGAGTTGTGTCTCCCCGGGAAAAGTTTTGGCACACAACAAGGTCTCCTCGTGGGGACCACTGTAACTTGTATTTTGCATATGTAATTCATGGTTACTGCTATGTTTAGGACACGCTTGAGTGTCCCCCAAGAGTTTTCATGCCAGGTGTCTCTGGTGTGGTGAGATCTGGAAGGTGCTTAGGTCACTGCGATCACGGTACCTAGAAGAGATTTCTGGTAGTCTGGGTTACTCCTGAGAGTGAGTTACCGTGCATGGCTGTCCCATGTGCTTGGCCGGCACCTTGGCATTGTGTTATTCCCTTGCTGCCCCTCCACCAGCAACTGGACAGGTAAGGCCGCTCTGAAGTAGTGGTTCTCAGCTCCTAATCATAATATTATTGGGGCTTATGGCACTTCATAACTGTGATTTTTCTATTGTTATGAATTGTAGTGTAAATATTTGTTATGTAGAATATCTGATATGAGATCCCTGTTAAAGGATGGTTTGACACCCCCCCCCCAAAAAAGGGGTTGCCATCAGAACCACTGCTTAAAGTGTGAGCTGAACAAACTGGTTTTCGTTGTAATTAGTTACTTTGTTCAAAGTCACTTTGTTAAATCAGCTGCAGGTGGGCCAGTATAGTTAAAGTTTACCTCTGTTGAATTCATGAATTCAGACATAGCAGTAAAGGAGGAACAGGAACATAGTTTTCAGAGTTGAGTTGAAGAATATTTTCATAAGCATTCAGGTTATTGAGTAGGGATGCACTGGACACAAAAGACTGTTTAGTCCCTCCTGGCAGGTGCTCTTTGACTGTAGATTGCAGCATTAATAGCCCCGGGCATTTTATAATACAGCCGCTACCTATAGGAGATAGGATGGACAAACCCATCTTCTCCGTGGAAAGCATCTTTCTCAGCACCCAGTCCTTTTCCTTTGGCAGCTTACTTAGTTCAGTTTGTCCTTTTATAGCTTCTTGGCTAACATTCGGTTCTCTTACAGACCCAGAGGGCTCCTGTGGGTAGGACCTGAGTCTTGTCTTAAGTACTCAAGAACTTTAGCCCCTGGTGGATAGCTGCCACACTGGTTCTTACAGCAGTTCGACCTGCTCACTCTGCAGCAGGGATACTAATGCTAGTAAGATCATGATTAGTGATGCCACACGTACTGTACCCTAGCACTGTTCTGTATGCGGTTTATAAACTTACTCACATCAGCCAATGAGGGACGTAGTAGTATCTGTATTTTCACAGACGTCCAAATGTTCCTCTGTGGAAAGCTTCCCAGTTTCTATGTGAATGCTTCACAGTCTGTGTCGCCGAGGTTTATTTGTGTAGAATGTGCACGGGGCAGGCCAGTGAGATGGCTGACCACACAGGTCTGATGACCTGAGCACCATCTGTGGAGCCCAGGTAAAGGAGTAAGGAGAGAACTGACTGCAGAGCTCTTCTCTGACCTCCCACGCTGATGATAATGTCTGTCTGTCCGTCTGTCCGTCTGTCTGTCTCTCTGCCTTTTTAAAAGAATGTACATAGAGAAGAGCATTTCTGGGTGAGTTTAATGGATTTTGAAGTGCGAACCTTATGTTCTTTCTTTAGACTAGTGGTTCTCAACCTTTCTAATGCTGCGACCCTTTAATACAGTTCCTCATGTTGTAGTGACCATCAACAATAGAACTATTTTTGTTACTACTTCATAACTAATTTTGCTACTGTTATAAATTGTAATGTAAATGTCTGTGTTTTCTAGTGGTCTTAGGCAGCCCCTGTGAAAGGGTCCTTTGACTTCCCCAAAAGGGTTGCGACCCACAGGTGAGAACCACTATTTTAGGGGAAGCTTTACCTTTGTGCCTATGTAGGGTTTCAGGAAAGTCCCAGGCACTTTGATGCCTTGTATACAGCCATCATTCCATGGTAGCAGCACACCTCCCTGTACACAGCTGTTAGCCCATTTACAGACGAGAACACTAAGGCTAAGGAGATGAAAAGCATTGCCCTGGTTTGCACTGCTGGAGACCACAGAGCATGAACACTGGCCCAAGCCTGTCTGGTTCCTAGGAGTGATCTCAGCTGCTCTCGGGAATAGTACCAAGGCTACACTGGCCAGTGCTAGAGCCTCTGGAGATGGCCCAGGATGTGGCCCTGATAGCTCTCACCGTCGGCATAATCATGGCCACCTCCAGGCTTGCCTGCTGTTTAATTTAATGTGTTTGTTTTCTCTATTAGTAAAGTTCAGAATCTCACTGTAAGTTCCTCTATGACTGTCATCAGTGGTATTTCTTGTTTATGGCCTTTATGGGTAAATCTGTGAACTAAGGGCAAAGATGATCTGAGTAACATCCCTGGGCTCTGCTGCATAGTGCAGTGGGATCAGCTGTAGGCCTTGAGTCCCTGTTGTGGGATCTCTTGGCTCAGATCAGGTGCTTGGCTGTTCCCTGGGAGCCAGAACTTGACTGCAGCGTGGCCCCTTGTTCAGCCCAATATGGTTCAGGGCTACAGCTGTCTATGTACATGTGGTGCAGCTGTCTGTGTACATGTGGTGCAGCTGTCTGTGTACATGCGGTACAGCTGTCTGTGTCCTTGTGGTACAGCTGTCTGTGTACAGCTGTCTGTGTACATGCGGTACAGCTGTCTGTGTACTTGTGGTACAGCTGTCTGTGTACATGCGGTACAGCTGTCTGTGTACATGCGGTACAGCTGTCTGTGTCCTTGTGGTACAGCTGTCTGTGTACATGCGGTACAACTGTCTGTGTACATGCGGTACAGCTGTCTGTGTCCTTGTGGTACAGCTGTCTGTGTACATGCGGTACAGCTGTCTGTGTACTTGTGGTACAGCTGTCTGTGTACAGCTGTCTGTGTACATGCGGTACAACTGTCTGTGTACATGCGGTACAGCTGTCTGTGTACATGTGGTGCTACTGTCTGTGTACATGCGGTGCAGCTGTCTGTGTACATGTGGTGCAGCTGTCTGTGTACATGCGGTGCAGCTGTCTGTGTACATGCGGTACAGCTGTCTGTGTTCATGCGGTACAGCTGTCTGTGTACATGTGGTGCTGCTGTCTGTGTACATGCGGTACAGCTGTCTGTGTACATGCGGTACAGCTGTCTGTGTACATGTGGTGCTGCTGTCTGTGTACATGCGGTACAGCTGTCTGTGTACATGCGGTACAGCTGTCTGTGTACATGTGGTACAGCTGTCTGTGTACATGTGGTACAGCTGTCTGTGTACATGTGGTGCAGCTGTCTGTGTACATGCAGTACAGCTGTCTGTGTACATGTGGTGCAGCTGTCTGTGTACAGCTGTCTGTGTACATGCGGTACAGCTGTCTGTGTACATGCAGTACAGCTGTCTGTGTACATGTGGTGCTGCTGTCTGTGTACATGTGGTACAGCTGTCTGTGTACATGTACAGCTGTCTGTGTACTTGTGGTGCAGCTGACTGTGGACATGCATTATAGCTGACTGTGTACATTGGTGCAGCTGTCTGTACATGCAGTGTGGCTGTCTGTACATGCGGTACAGCTGTCCATGTACAAGCAGAACTCTCCTTCCCTAGAGGGTCAGGCTGAAATGTGAGCCTGTGTCTTTTCTGGAGGGTTGGCTCTCCAGACACCCCTTCTAGTAGGTGCTTCTTCAGCTGTGCACTTGAGGTCTGAGCACGAGGAAGTATGAAAGTGTTCAGAAGTGGGGGAAGGTGCTGAGAAATACCTGAGGAGACAGATTTGCTCAGGAGCTAGTTCTCATGGGCTCCTCTGAGTTAGGAAGACGACCTGGCTTCATTGAGGAGGTAGGGATGGGCCATAGAGAAGACAGGCTAAGAGTCTGTGAAGGTTTAGAAGGCAACTCCTAATTGTGAGTCATGTGCTCTTTGACTGACTTCTGAAGTAGGAGTGGGTTATAGGAACTACTGAGGCTTTCTCAGTCTTCCTTGAGGTGGGTTGCCAGACATAACTTAGGAATGTGACTTTTTGTTGGTTTGTTTTCATATTTCTCTTCTCATCTACTTTAGAACTCATCTTATTTTCTCTGTTTAACATGTTTGCATTTGAATCCTACATCAGAAGGGCTCAAACTAAGTGATCTTGGGTTGCATCTTAGACAGATTTATCTCACGACTTAGCCTTTCCTGCATCGCTCTTCCTGAGGGGTAAGGTGGCTCTTACATTCCTAAAGGGTGCCCCAGCTCCCCTGGTTCTCACGGGTACTGCGGCTCATTGAGGAGTTGGATGCTGCACTTGGTAAACATTATAAGTAATAATTTCAGAGTTTAATTGAAACCCTTAAATTTGAATCCCAGGTTCCCTTGGGAATGAAAATTACAAATTTCAGCTTTTCTTTCTCTGTTCAGAAAATAGTAGAAGATTGTGCTTCTCTGTCACAAGGGAAAGGCACCTGTGTTTGCTTTTCTAGTTTGTGTCTGGTGCACACCTGTCTCAGGGAGTGATCACAGCGTTGCTCTTATGTTAGGAGCTTAGTTTTGGAAAATTTGGGTTATTAAATTTCATTCATGGCTCAAAAGGTGTGGGAAAAGTGTAACGTGTCCTGTTCTCTTTACTTCTCAGTGCAGCAGAACGGGATCCGGCACAGCTCTTACACGGCTTCCCGGAAGCATCTCTACATTGACAAAAACACGAAGGTCATTTGTCAGGGTTTCACTGGCAAGCAGGTATGTGCATCTACATTTTTATAAAGTGCAGACTAAAGATGTAAAAAAAATTTCTGTTTTTATTAACACAAAAATAGTACTATGTGTATGACTGGAGTAGAACTATATTGTAGCTCAGAGAGGGCGGTGTGTTAGGAAGGCAGGAGGTTTCAGAAGCCTGTGAGATGCTGATTGTGTTTAAACATAGCTTGAGAATGCACAGGGGTGACAGTGTCGGAGACTCACCTTCTTTCAGCAAGTACAGGACTCCTGTTTTTCTCCAGCACTGCGAGAGACTTCTGTTCCTTTGAGTACTAGGTAAACAGACTGTAGAGGAAACCTTGTGTTAAGCATAGAATCCACAGCTCAGTGTGAGGAAATACACAGATGCAGAGAGGCTTCTGGAAAGTGGCAGATGAACCCACAGGTGACTTTTCTCCCTGGGTACCCTCTCTGGGGCAAGTGGTCGCTGAAGAAGACAGTGGGCGAACTTGCTCTTAATTATCGGAATTGGTTTTCATTAGTTTCTATTCACACCTTCTCCCTCTCCCCACTTCTGTCATAGAATTTGCGTTAGTTGAAAGGTACTATGAATTGATTCTGCAATAAAACCATCATAAGAGTCTTCTTTTCCTCTTTCCAACCATTCTGCTCACCAGGAATCCTCTGTTAAGTTGGCATATGTCCTTCCAGATGAAAATACAGGTACCCCAGTTTTCTTTCTGAGGAGTAAGAAGATAAACCTATGTAGCTGTTGTCAGTGAAGAGGTGATCCTGGAAAGGGCAGGGCTGCTGTTTGCCCTTGTGATTTATTTCTGTGGTCTGTATGTCTCATTTTAAAAACACACGTCAAGTATTTTGTATTTATATAGTACATCTTTTACAGCATTTATTGTCGAGTTGTTCTAATCCAGTGTAATTTACAAAAGCAGACGCAGGCACAGTCTCCCAGATTGCCAGGCCTTAATCTGGAGGCTGATAGCTGAAGGCCAGCCAGATTTCACAAATGTCTGGTCACAGACATCCTCAAAAGTAATATTGCACATCCTGAGGGAAGGAGGTGCGATCTGTACTTTTTTCCAAGTACAGTCTAGTTTTGTGTGTGCTACATTAGCATATAATCAGATTATTTTTTAAAAATGATTTATTTGCTTATTATGTATACAGCGTTACACCTGCATGCATGCCTGCAGGCCAGAAGGAGGCACCAGGTCTCATTACAGATGGTTGTGAGCCACCATGTGGTTGCTGAGATTTGAACTCAGGAACTCTGGAAGAATAGCCAGTGCTCTTAACTGCTGAGCCATCTCTCCAGCCTCTCAAATTCTTGAGGAACTTCTTTATGCTTTTTTTTCCCCTTGAACTTCATATGCCATTCTTGTGATACTTTAACCTCTGATATCTTTGTAAGATCTGTGCTCCATATATAAGCACTGTTTGGAACTGACTCTGCTTCCTACATTTGGGAACGATTTGCTCAAGTCTTTTTATTCAGTGTTGGCCGGCCTGCCTGCCTGCCTTCTTTTTTTGGAACAGAGCCTCACTGTGTAGCCCTGGCTGACCTAGAACTCACTGTGTATATCAGCTGGCTTTGAACTTATGGAGATCTGACTACCTCTGCCTCCTGAATGCTAGTTTTGGGTTTTTTTTGTTTGTTTGTTTCAGGGTCTTTTCACTTCCCTTGTGTTTGCATTTTTAGTAATTGTGACTTTTAACGGTCTCAGTTTCTGGTTTTGTTTGTTTGTTTGTGTTTTTGACTGAATATTGAGCTAAGTGCCACAGGAGCTTGTGGTTTGTCACCTTAGTTCCTAACTCAGTGCGTACCTTGTTGAAGTAAACCAGGAATGTTTGTATGTTAGAGTAGATTCTAGCCGTGCACATTTCCAGTGGGTGCTGTGGGTTCTTTACTGGCTCATAGGAACTGCAGAAATGGTTCCTGGGCTACACTGGTGACCATGAAAACTGTGAAAAAGCTCCTTTTGCATGGGAGCACCCTTATGTAGTAACACCGCAGTACTAAAGGGCAGATTCATTGTTACTCGACTGGATGTGTAGTCCAGGCCACTGCTTCTCAGACTCAGGAGTAAAGGACCTGCTAGGTTTTGACTTTCTGATCCAATGTGGATCGGTATTTTTGTGAAACACAGTAAACATTACAGTAGTGTCCACTGTTATGCTTGTGAACATTGTTTTAGACTTTTATTGCTTTTCTCTTGGGGTCTTTTTCTTTTCCTTCTGTCTTACTCATTTTTCACTCTTGATCAGTTGGTCTGTAGACCACACACAGAATAGCACTGTTTAAATCGAGCGTGCAGAGCATTGACTCAGCTCTTTCTAAACGCCATCTATCACTAGCTTCAAGCTAGTTACTTCATTTGTTTAGGGCTGAGTTTGCTAGTATAAAGAGAAAAGTTTAATTAAAAACTTCCAAAGTCTTTAAAGTCACAATTTTTATATTAAATGATTAAAAACTTAAGTAATCAACTCAATACTCTTAGGGCCTGTCACATCGACCCTCCCCTGTTGATTGGTCATTGTTGAGTGTCTGCCATACTGTCTTCATGGAGTGTACCTCTCAGCTGAGAGGAGGAAATACATCAGCAAAATTCATGACTGAATTATGTGATTCTAGAAAGTCTAATCACTATGAAGGAACAAACCGGGGAAGGAGAAAGAGTATGTCTGTTCTGTGTGGAGTCATGTGGCTGGTGTGGGGGAGAAGACTTACATCAGGTGGTCAGGGAAGGTTTGCTGTCTGAGCCAGGATCCAAAGGAGATTGTGAGCGAATCCTGGAGAACCTAGGGAGTGTTTTATGCAGGATGCACAGTAAGCCCTTCAGGCAGGCACATACCTGCCGTGTGGAAGCCGCAGATAGGCATTCGCGACAGTAAATGTGAGCTGACAGGTATGGGCTCTGCCGTGAGGGCACGTGGCATGTTAACTTTCATATTTAGTGAGCTAGACAGATGGAAGGATTTTCCTCGGGTTTTATAGGATAACCCTTGGTGATGTGGGGAATAGATTCAAAGGGAGCAACAAAAATAAGCTACTAGGAGTTGAGGTGATGTCAGCCAACACAGTTCCCAGCAAAAGGTAGGGGAGAGACTGGCTGTTTTGAGTATACAGTGGTGAGATTTACTAATAGCTCTAAATTCAGGGTTTAAGAGGAAGAAGGTGTGTGTGATGTCATACTTTTAGTCTGAATGTCTATGGGAGTGGAGTCGTCATCAACAGATGGAGCAGATTGAGAGGAGGGTGATCAGGAACTCAGTGTGAGTTCAGTTAGAGATGTTCAGTTAGAGATGCCTGCCAGCTCTGTAGGTAGGCAATGAGTACGTGACTGCAAGCAGAGGGCTCGGCTAGTTGTGTGAGGAGTGTGAATGGCAAGGCTCGCCATTTAGACTCTGCTTGCTGCCTTGGTAAGGGTGGCATCACAACAGGCATGAACTGAGATAGAAGGGAGAGGAGAACAGGAGGCAACAGAGGCCTGAGTGTTAGTGGGTAAGACTCTCCCAATCTCTGGAGCCATTGTGTTGTGCTTGTTACAACTCTGTGTGTGTGTGTGTGTGTGTGTGTGTGTGTGTGTGTGTGTGTGTGTGTGTTTTGTGGGAAGAGTCTGGGAATAAGGCTGCCAGAGAAAGTGAGTTACAGGAAAGTGTCAGGGAGGTCTGACAGACTCGCTGCCGATTGACTGATCCTTAGTTAAAGTAGACTAGTTAGCACAGCTGTGGGTTTTCTCTAGTTGCGTGCATGTGTGTATGTGTGTGACGGTGGGTGCTGGTGAAATAGATTAAGCCAGCTTGTGCTTTTGCTATGCATGTAATTTAAAGGGAAAGGCCAGAGTTGGACAAGTGTAGTGATCCATTCTGGATTTGCAGTTGGGCAAAGTGGGGTGCAAAGAGATGAGGAACAGGGAAAATGGGATGGCCTTTTAACAAGCAACAGGGCATTTCAGATCAGCAGCCAGTTACAGCAGGGGATAGGAAAGGACCTTTGCAGAAGCCAGTTTGCTTCAGTGTTGACAGCAGTGCTTACAGAGTGGGTGAGAGTGCTGGGCTCAGGCCGCTGCCTGAGAGCACTAACATGGTTGGTTTTCGTTTCCCAAGTTGCTGGGATTGCCTTTACTTCTCCACTGTCCCCTTCTGTCTTTTTCATGGGTTCTGTGCTTTTTCCTCACAGGGCACCTTTCATAGCCAGCAGGCCTTGGATTATGGCACCAAACTCGTGGGAGGAACCACGCCAGGGAAGGGCGGCAAGACACACCTGGGCTTGCCCGTCTTCAATACTGTGAAGGAAGTAAGTACTGGCTTCTGGGTTTGTGGAGAAAAAGCAGCAGGGCAAAGACAGGCGTTCCGTGGGTAAAGACAGGAATTCTTGGAGAAAGACAGGCATTCCGTGGGTAAAGTAAAGACAGGCAGGGATTCTGTGGAGAAAGACAGGCATTCCGTGGACAAAGACAGTCATTCTGTGGGTAAAGACAGGCATTCTGTGGATAAAAACAGGCATTCCGTGGGTAGAGGTCTCAATTGTGTGCCTTTTGGGAGAGTTGCTTGCTGTCTGAATGTCCAGTAACCTAGAGAAACTGGGATTGCTAAAGATGTGCACCATCCGTCACCTTCGTGCCCCTCTTCTCTCTCACTGAACAAGGCCCTTCTTCCCAAGGACTCGCCTTCTTACTCTGAGTCTTCATGTGTGTGCCCCACTGAGTTTAACTGGAGTAGTTTGTCTGAGCCTGAACTGGAGGCTACTTTTTAGCAAGGGTACCTTATCAGTGGCTGCAGCCCTGAAGAATAAAACGGCTCCCCTTCCTGCAACAAACGTTAACTGCTGGTAGTCCTTCGGGGAGAAGGAGGCCTCATGGACCCCTGCCGGGCTTCAGCATCTACATCTGTAGACTGGGATAATGGGGTCCAGGAGTATCCCCAAAACGGATTCCTGTGTAGAGTCTTCACAGGGCTGCTGGGGAGTGGCTGCTGCTCTTGCAGTCTGAACTCTGTGGCTCCAGGACTTCCATTAAAGAGGGAGGCACGGCCACACAGAAAGGTGGTTGGAGAATTGGGCTGGGTGGTACGTGCTGTTAGTCCCAGCAGAGACAGGCGGATCTCTGTGAGTTGAGGCCAGACTGGTCTATATAGTGAGTTCAGGACAACCAGCGCTACATAGAGAGACCCTGTCTTAGAAAAACAAAAACAAAATGCCAAAATCAGATGATGAGTAGAAGAATGCACATGCACCAAGGCCACATGTGGAGGATCAGGTCATGACCATAGAGAGCACAGGATCAGAGGCACACCCTTAAACTTAATGCCTATTTAAGCCTCGTTCTTACTCTGTTGCCTTGTGTGTATCTACACTTGCTGTGATTTGTTGATTTCTAGTAAGAATGGATTAAGTAAAATGTCAGATAAGAACACTTCACTTAGGCACTGGAGAAGTGGCCCAGTGGTGAGGTTGAGAGCTCTTGGTGCTCTTCTGGAAGACCCAAGTTTGGTTACTTTCCAGCACCCACACCTGGACGCCTGACAACTGCCTATAGTTCAAGCTCCAGGGATCCAACATCCTTTTCTGACCTCTGAGGGCAGGCGCAGGCTTGCATGCATGTGCGCGCACGCGCGCGCGCACACACACACACACACACTAAATATGTATTAAAAGGAACAGTCTACTTTCACTGTTTGTTGATAATATTTACCATGGATTAAAATAGGTGCTTAAAAGCCAAGTTCTGAGCTCTTTTGTTCCCTGGCTTTTCTAAGGACTTGCAGAGCCTGAAGCTGGGTAGGTGGCACAGGATCTTGTTAGTGAGTCTGGGGAGGAACCGTGATGCTGTGCATGGTCCCAGGGAGAAGAGAACGCAGGTGCAAATCAGGCAGTGCTCTCAGGTTTACTGTCCTTTTATAGGGTAAGATGTACTGAACCTTTTAATTCCCAGTGACATTCAAAGGGGACAGAAAAGAGTCTAACCATGCCATGGACTGCAGAGTGAAGAGAGCCTGACCATGACCCCTTCCTAGACACTAGTCAAGTCAGGTTGTTGAATGCATTTTGTTTATGATTCAAGCAATTGTGGTCAATGTTTCAGGCCAAAGAGAAAACAGGAGCGACGGCTTCTGTTATTTATGTGCCTCCTCCTTTTGCTGCTGCCGCCATCGATGAAGCAATTGATGCAGAGATTCCTTTGGTTGTGTGCATCACTGAAGGCATCCCGCAGCAGGATATGGTACGGGTCAGGCACAAACTGACGCGCCAGGGAACGACGAGGCTAATTGGGCCAAACTGCCCCGGAGTCATCAATGTGAGTGCAAAATATGAAGGAAGCCCAATTTAGTCTTTGTGAAGCCAGACAGCTTTGAGTCAGTTGAAGCGTGTGTGCATGCATGTGTGTGTCTGTGTGTGTGTGTGTGTGTGTTTGTGTGTGTGTGTGTGTGTGTGTGTGTGTGAGAGAGAGACTTTAGAGTTAGAATTTTCTTTAGAACGTTTCTGAAAACTACACTTTACTTTCCTCCAGCCCGGAGAATGCAAAATTGGCATCATGCCTGGCCATATTCACAAGAAAGGAAAGATAGGTGAGTAAATTTGTTACTTTCTGATAGATTAAAAAGTGAAAATTTCATCATTCAAACTCACAGGGAATTTGTGACTAAATAAATGTGTAACTGTAATAAATCAAATTCATTCTTACAGTGAGCCAGTGATCTATCCAAAATTTAATGGATCTATTTGAGAATTGGTTCTGATTCTGTAGGCCCATTGATGATCTCTGGAATAGAATAGCGATTCCTCTTCCGTTCAGACTCTGAATTCTGTGTTTTCTGTATCTATAGTGAATGTCAGCTTCTGGCTCAGTCGCTGTCTGTTTTATGTGGCATCGCCACCGTTGGTTTACCCATTTTCTCTGTGGTCATTTAGGCCTTGCTATGGATACACTTTCGTTTCTGTTGGATAACATTTACAAGAACACAAGTTAAGTGTGTTAGACTTTTAAAGAAGTTGCCAGAGAGTTGTAGGAGGTGCCTGTGCTGTTTTGTATTCTCATCAGTAGAGAGTCCCAGTCACTCCTCATCTTCCAGTGTTCTTGTCTTCAGTGAACTTATTCTTTGCGGGATGAAATGGTATTACGTTGAGTTTTATTTTCTGTCCCTGATGACTGGCGTTGAAGAGTGCCTTCTTACTTCTTTACTCTTGATCAAGAGGGTGCACTTGGGAGAGCAGACACACAGAGACAGGAAGTGCAGGGGTTCGCCTCACAGTCTTTAGTCAGTTGGCTAGTCTGAAAAGAACTGGCACACAGGTCACCACTCCAAGGAGACAGGTTCCTGCTCTAGGCCATCAGATTCCTAGAATAAAGCTATTGGCCTAAAACCAAAGTTTTACTAGATGCTGGTGGGGGGATTAAAACATTTACACATAAGGTTTTCAAGGTGGGAGATAAAAGGATTTTAATTCCTTGTCCTTAATGCAATTTTTTTAGAATTTGATGGAAAAGTCTCATATTTGACATTTCTTATGAAGTCCTCTTTTTTCTGTGAACACTCTTTTCTTCAAACTCATTAAGATGTGCTAAGAAACTAATCCTGAGGTAGGCTTTCGTTAGCATGATTTAGGGTGAGTCTGCCTTCCTAGGGATGGTTCCTTGGAGACTTACCTGGCCCTTTGGAGTGTTGGGTCTATCTCCAGGCCAGAGTTTCTGTTCTCTTGACTGGAAGTGGTTTTCTCTTATGGCCTTCATCTCAGCTTTAACGTTCCCCCCTTCCCCAAAGAGGTAACTAGAATCATCCAGGAACCAGATCAGAGATCAGAGCTCTTAAAATACTTTTGACCTCTAGCGGGGATGAAGCTGCTAAATGTCCAAATCAAAGTCCATTAGAATCTCTTGGGCTCACAAGAGCCTCCATCTATTGGGCTCCTTGGTTTCCTTAGCTTCTAAGGTTGGTCTCCAGGGTGATAAACTTGCAATCCGCTTTGCATGCTCTTTGATAACTGCTAAAAGCCTGATGTCTGTCCTGTGTGGCTTCACAGACGTTACAGCTGTGGACTCCAGGTGTGGTCATCTGGATGTGCTGTGGCCTTTCCTCCACCCACAGGCACAAACTGCTGCTTGGCCTCCTTTTATCCCACTTGAACGTTATGTAGGCTGAGATCAGATGGAACTGTGACTTCCCACGTTGGCAGGAATTTAGGACCTTTGACAACCAATTTGTTAAAGTAGTTAACCCTGATTTAAAACACTAGTAGCCTTGTGACACTTCTACTAATTAGAAAAGTAGCTTCTGGGCAGCATCTTCTAAGGCAGTCAGATTTACTCTTATTACAAGACTGACTTTGTTGCTTCTAGCAGACCTGACAGAAGGATTCCTAGGTTCTCTGAGGTAACTGAAAGTTCTAGGTTATTTTCCTGTCCTGGATTCTTGTGCTCAGTCCTCTTCATGGAGGTTTCTTGTACTGAGTTTCATGTCAAAGGCAGGTTTTATCTTTTGGATGCCCTGACCACCAATGGACTGCTTTGTTTTTGCCACAACACTTCTTACCTTTGGCCTGTGCACAGAATGGTTCTTGTTCCTTTCCTTGGGCTCTCCCTGTGTAGTCCAGAGACTACCAAACCTAGATTCCTTTACTAACTTGGAGGATGCCAGAGGCCCAGTATCCAAGAGCCACCAGAAAAGGATCTGGTAGGGGATCTGAGGTACTCCTTCAGGTGAGGTAGTTTCCTGAAGTGAGCCACCAAATTATTAGAAATAATTTTGGGGTCGCAGTGAAAGAGACTACCATTTCAAGGAAAGGCAAACTTTATTCCTGATCAAGAGGTGTACAGGAACATTTTTCCATTACTGTTTCTGTGTCCCATCTGGAACTTATTTTACTTTCATTAATGTCACAAACTTTCTCAAAATGCCTTGGGAGATTGTGCTGTACTTGTTTGGCTCTTTAAGGCCATGGCCAATTCACAATTCAAAGTTAGCTGTGCTAGTCTTAAATTAGACTGTGCAGCCAACGTTGACTGATTGTAGTAATGGCTGGTGGCAATGTTCATCACTACCTTTGACCATAACTGTCAGTGCTAAATAGGAATAGTTGTCAATGTGGGGCATTGCTGATGGTGTAGTCTGCAGAATTAGGTTAAACATCACACTTTTTGTTGATTACTTTTTTCTTTGAGCTTGTCAGCCCTCCTGCCAGTGGTTCATAAGGAAGGGAGGTTGCAGGAGCCCCAGTAGGCCTGCTCCATACAGCCTTTAAGTTTAAGTAGTGTTTATATTCTTTGGTCTGCTGTAGTGAGGAGCAGCGGGCCACTTCCTGCAGCCTGTCTTCCAGCCACCTGGCTAGTTTATACCCTGAAATAACAACACACAAATTGTATTCATTTAAACACTACCTGGCCCATTAGCTCTAGCCTCTTACTGGCTAACTCTCACATCTTGATTAACCCATTTCTAATAATCTGTGTGTCACCACGAGGTGGTGGCTTACCAGGAAGATTCTAGCCTACGTCTATCTTGGGCCGGAGCTTCATCGCATCTGCATGACTCTGCTTTCTTCCTCCCAGAATTCTGTTCTGTCTACTCCACCCACCTAAGGGCTGGCCTATCAAAAGGCCAAGGCAGTTTCTTTATTAACCAATGAAAGTAACACATAGAAGACCCTCTTACATCATTGCTGCTAATAGTTTGTAGAATTTGCTACAATACCCAGAGAGAACAAAATAGTTACCCATAGGTCACTGAGGCTACTGAGTATTGTCTTCACTAGCCCTGACCTCAAGAGGGAAGGGAGTCCATGTGTTCTTCTGCTGTGCTGTATGGTGACCCGTTTAGTGAAGAAAGTTGTTCTTATTTGGAAATATTTAGGGTTGCATTTGTGGTACATAAGGCATAACGTCTCTCGATGCCCCTCTCTTAAGAGCTGTAGGAAGCAGAAACGGTAAGGAGTCTGAGGGAAGCAGATCCCATCTCAGTCCTGTTGGGGCAGTCCTGGAGGACCTATGTGGGAAAGCAGCACCCAGACTTTGTGTGGCTTTGATGGATAGTTGGCATGTTTGTCAGAGGGTGGAAGGGAGGCGCTGCATTTGAAGCAAAATGAATGGGAAAAGGTAGGGAAGCATGATGATAGTGGAGTAACAACACAGCTCTTTAAAAGGTGGAAGTAGTAGGAAACACATTAAGGGATAGGCCAGGGCTGTGGGAAGGAGTTGTGCTCAGCTAGGGAGTTGGTACAGAGTTTTCCATGAGCTGAAGTATTGTCAGGAAGCTGTGGGTCTGGGCAGCCGAGAAACAAATGAGCAGTCTCCACCTACAGTTTGGGACTCATCTAAAGAACCACATGGTGGCATGCTTGCTTCCAGTGTGGCTTTTCATGTGGAGAATCTGCAGTCTGGTGTCCCTGAGTCCATAGGGCAGAGGTGTGTTTGCATATGTCATGATCATGAGTATACAGTGACAGGAGACAAAGCACTTTGCCTAAGACTAAACATACTGCCCTGAAGCTGAGGTTAGCTGATGCTCATGGTTTTGGTGTTAGTGAGACAAGAATTCTCCTATCTATATGACCCATAGGAGGCCATACTCTTAGGACAAAGTCTTACCCAAGGCAGGAGATTCAGGGCAGCCACCCATGGACATCCTAGAGCTGTCCAAGCTTCAGAGTCAATGCTCTGATATGTTTTATGTGACATTCAAAAACTTAATCCTTTGTAACAACCAAAGTTAGTTAAGCTGTGTAGAATTAGGAATCTCTGCATTGTGCATTTGTTCTTGTAAGGACTGCATGGATTGCTGCATGGCACTAGTTGCCTTTGGGAAGTGCAGGGCAGCACAGCAAGCCTGGTGAGCTCGACTGGACTCTTGCTGCTGCCCCTCTCCCATATATCTTGGTTATGAAGTTAGGTGCTCTCACCACAGGCTTGGTGCAGTGCGGAAGTTAAATGGGAGGCTAGCTGAATCCAGAGGAAGCTTGCCTATATATTATGTGAAAATTCTTAGAAAAATAGTTGTGGGAGGGTAGATAATGTTAAATACAATTAATGCTGTTTTTATGGCTTAGTGGCTAGCGTACCTAACGCCAATCTGTTCCACTGCCCTAAGCAAGATTATGCTTATCAAGTTCATATTAATATTATCCTCTCCATAAAGAGTCTCAGAAGGGGGATTTTAAGGGTTTTGTTGTTGTTGTTGTTTGTTTCTTAGTCTTGGCATTAGTTTCATCATCAGAAAACTGCCCTAGCTAATGAAATACTTCCTTGTTTGTCTTCATCATTTGAAGATATAGTTGATTAAAGTGGCAAATTAAGATGTGAATTTTTTTTACAATCTTATGTTAGTTTCAATACCAATTGGCAGTCTCTCATTCACACAATCTGAGAGTTTTTGTTCTCTTCCTTTTAAGGTATTGTGTCCAGATCCGGCACACTGACTTACGAAGCAGTTCACCAAACGACCCAAGTTGGCCTGGGGCAGTCCTTGTGCATTGGTGAGTGCTTGGCTAGAGTCTTTAGTGGAGTGGAGCATCCTTAAGGAACAAGCACGGTGACAAGAACTTATCAGATGGTTTATAAGAGGCTTTGATAACATTTTAGTAAGAGGATGTTACGATCTTACACTTTCTTTTCTTTACTGAAGTGTGGTGCTTTCTGTATGTTTGGAGGTTTGATTTCTAGGTCGAGGAGTGCACATTGCAGTACAGGTGGCTGTGGGATGGGCATCACTAATTTCATTTGCTGTGAAGACATGGCTCCTCACATTTGGCTTTCTGTTATCACAGTTTTGTTCTGTGTTTTGTAGTTAGTGCATTTCTTGCCTCACTGTCTCTCTGGGCAACCCCTGAGGCACCTCTGAGGCAAGGCTGAAACATGTACCTTACTGGGCAGAGAGTCAAGGTTGAGGATGGCTATATGCCCTGCGGTTTCTCTGTGTGTCACACAGCACTGTCTGACACTGTAAAAAGTCAGAGTGGGTTTTACTGAGTATCTGTCTTTTTTCCTTCCTTCCTTCCTTCCTTCCTTCCTTCCTTCCTTCCTTCCTTCCTTCCTTCCTTCCTTCCCTCCCTCCTTCCCTCCTTCCCAAAAACTAGATGTTTCTCATTTTAAAATCTTCAGATCCTCAGAATACCTTTTAAAAGTCTATTAAAAGCATCTTTTTATAATAAAAATTATAAAATAGAGCCCTGCAATATTTTTATTATACGCTAAATAAATAAATTCAAATTGAAAGCATGAATCAAGCCTTTCTATTTGCAGGACACAGTGTTAGGCACGAGATCATTTGGTGTCAGTGAAGACTAAGAACTGGGTTTGAAACAGACTTGCTATTTCCATCTTCTTGAGGTTCAGTTCTGGTAACTGGAGGGTGATACTGCCCTTTCACAGAGGCTGGGCATTGGCCGACGCCAGGTCTGGTGCTTCTGAGGCAGAGCGCAGGGCTTGACACCTGGCTGCCACCTGAGCAGCACTGTTACCTCTTCTCAGCTTTATTTCTGAAAGATGTGTTGAAAAGTGAAAATCATTCTCATCCTCAAGAAGTCTGTAATTTAAAAACTAAAACATTGGCAGGCAGAGAGTAGGGAACATTTGCTTCATTGCTCTCTAAGTTCTCAAATATCATGTGCTCAGAGTAGAATCCTGTGTGCAGGCTCCACCATTTCCTACTTGGGATCTGCAGGGCCAGGGAACCTTCCATCCTGTTGCTCACTGACAGTGCATTTTCAAACTTAGTCTCTGCAGCGCTTGTCAAGAATTCCTCTGTGCAAAGACACTTGCTCATTGTTTAGTCTTGCCGTGTGGTGTACATCAGGCAGATAGCTGACTCTGTCAGAGTAGTGTTTTCAAGTTCATTACATATGTGCTCAAAGAAGTAGAGTCAAGAACAAGTGTCCCAGGGAGACTCACTCCCCACACTCCCACTTTCCTACAAGGCACACTTGTTAGTGTGGAGTAGTTTCATGGGTTGTGTAAAGAGGACTGGTTTGTGAAGATGGCCAGCCAACCACTACTTACATACATACACCATTGTGAACAGAAACAAGTGTCATTTGTGATCTTTCAATGTTGAAGAGTAATTTTGTAACCTGAAAATATTAAAGAGAAAGGGTACAGAGAATAAAAACCAAGTTAGAATATTTCCTGACCTAAGTTCCATGGTTCATCCTAACATTTTGACTAATACTGACATCCTTTGACCTTCTCAGGCATTGGAGGTGACCCCTTTAATGGGACAAATTTTATTGATTGCCTTGATGTCTTCCTCAATGATCCAGCCACAAAAGGCATCATACTGATTGGTGAAATTGGTGGTCATGCTGAAGAACACGCTGCCGAATTCCTGAAGGAACATAATTCAGTAAGTTTGTGTTTGGAAGAATACAGGTCTCTGCTGCTGACTGACACTGGGGCTTGTTTTAGAAATTATCTTTAATTTTTCATGGATTAATCTCTCAAGAAAACATGGAAGCTACCTTTAAACCTAGACTTTCTATTCTATAACACTCAAATAATTCTAGATTCTGAACTCGTCCTTTTCTCTGCTTTCTATAATGCTGTTCTCTACTTCTCTACCTTGAACCCTTCTCCCCAGACATCACCCCACACTGTGTAGTCGATACATTGGCTTCATGCTAAGTGGAGAGAATTCAGACCGTGGGTGGAAGCCCACACCTGACTTGAGTCTTAAATCCAAGGTCCCTGGTGTTCTGTCTTTAAATTCCAAGGGAAATAGATGCTCTTTGTCTTTCTCAAGGTTGACCCTCTAAAAGAACCTTTCCTTTATAGCCTTCTCGGTGATCTTTCCCTCCTGCTAGCTTTAGTCTGTGCTAGTAGGAAGGACTCAGCTCCATAGAGGTAGAAAAAAGCCTGTCTGTATCTTCCAGGGAAGCTTCCCTGTTGCCTCTGCCTTAGAGTTAAATCAGTAAGGAGTAGTGCGCTGTTGTGTCAGCATGCTGCTAATCTACGGAACCAAGCTGCTCTGTTGGGATTTGGTAGGCGAGGGGCGAGGGAGGAGATGCCACTGTCCCAACCCCACTGAGTTCTGGTAGGTGTGTCTGAGAGCTGGGCAAGCAGGAGAGGGTAGATGGGACTGGTGAGGTGGCTCAGAGGTAAGAGCCTTGCTGCTGTTGCAGAGTACCTGGCTTCAGTTCCCCACACCCACATGGTGGCTCACAGTTATCTGCGAATCCAGTTCTAGGGAATCTGGTGCCCTCTCCTGGCCTCCATAGGTACAGGCACATTACTTCATGAACATTCATACACGCAGGCAACACACCCATACACAATAAAGTAAAAAGTAGAGAGGGGAAAGAAGCTCCCTCAGTGCTTGTGGAAAACCCAAACAAATGAGGAGTGCATGGGTGAAGTGAAATAGTGAATATGGCCATGTTAAAGGAGCCAGTGATGATACCCGCAAGCCTGGTACAGTGTTCCTTCATTTATTTGTACTTCCAGAAACTTCCAAGGACTTTTTAAGCATTGTTGATCTTCTGTGGGGATTTGTAGTTGTAACTTGGTTAGGTATGGCACAGCCAGCCATCCCCTCACTTCTGCATCTCATTCCTTACTGATCCTCCCCTCCCTAGCACTCCACCCACCACTCCCAGCAGTCTCCTTTCTGTTGAGCACATTAGCATTGCTGCTTAGGTCTTCCCATTGGCACAGGCCTGCTGGAGTGTGCGTGTGAGGTCACAGAGTCTGGAGGACACAGTCTCGGTGAACTGAGCTGCCGGTACTCTCCTGATGTGTTTATAGAGGTTCCCAGGGGCTCCACTTAGACCTCAGGTTTCCTTTGTCCCCTGGGTGCTTCTCATAGTTGTCTCCTTGTTGCTCCTCCCCATCTGTTTCCTGTGTCTGTTCCTAAGCAGTGTGATTAGGACACACAGCTTACGTGTGCCGATCTGTAGGACTCTTGAGTGCTGGCTTTCCCTCTCTCACCCTCTGTGTCCACGCAGTGATAGCCTCAGCTTGCTCACTTGGACTGTCCCAGCGGTGCTCTTCCTGAAGTCTCTGTGCCTCCCCAGCCACCAGTCTCTCCCCCAGGCCATGGTATCTTTTGTTTCTGGTAAAAACCAGTCAGGGTTTCCCACTGCACGTGTTGTGCTTTGGATATGAAGTGTCCCTGTAAGGTCACGTGTGGAGGACTTGGTCCCTGGCTGGTAGCACTGTGGAGATTCTGAAGCCTTAGGAGGTGGACCTAGTTGCAGGAAGCAGGCCACTAAAGGCAGGTCCTTAAGGCATTATTTTGCCCTGGCCCCTTCTCGCTCTCTCTGCTTGCTGACTGCAGAGATGTCAGCAGACCACGTTTCTGTGCCACACACACCATAGTGAGAGCATGCCTAGTGTGGAGTGAGCACACCCTCCGAAACAGTGAGCGAAGTGAGATCTCTTAAGTTGTCGGTTGGAGTCTGTGTCACGTATGACTGTAGGCCCCATTTGGCACATGTTCTGGCTCCTTGCAGAACTCCCTGCCACCGCCTCAGATCCGTGCTCCATATGGCATGCCAGCTTGCTGCTTCTGCCTGTCAGGGTGCTGGTCTCTTTGCCATAGTCCCTAGAAAGCACTGTGAGTGCTGAGAGATGTGCAGGTTAGAGTTTTAGCTGCTATCGTAAGTTCAGAAAAGTTTGAAAGTTTAAGTAATACCTGACTTCTCTTTAGAAAAAATCAGATACTCTGTTCCACTGTTAAATTAATATTAAAGTGTATTGACTCCCAACTCTGATTCCATAGCCAGTTTGCAAGTTTAGTGGGAAACATGCACATTTTTTCACTTATTATTTCTGGTTGGGTTTTGCAGAGTTTGTTTGTATCTTACTTATTTTTTTATTGGAGAATCTGATCTGTACGTGGTTCAAGGTTAAGCAGCTTAAGACAAAGTGTTGCATAAGACAGATCATACATGGTGTGGCGTAAACACTAAGTAGTGTCTGCTGAAGGTTGGTGCAGGCAGATGGGGAGGGACGGAAGAGTCCTCCTGGGCTGTGCAGAGCGCTGAGCCGTCGCAGCCAGGCTTGTGTGTAGACTTTTCGTATTTCTCATCACTTGGTCCTCATTTCTCACCACACTTCCTGCTGCCTCATTCCAGTTTTCTCCCCTTCAGAAATCTCCATAGACAGAGCATAATTTTGTTTGACAGTCAAGCTTATAATCCTTCCCTGGTGCAGCAGCATTGCCATTTTAGGGGGCTATTAGGGAGCAGATGAAGTAGAAGTTCCTACCACACAAATAGGAGATTCTCATAGTCTGTGCAGGGACCACGGGGGATGAATGAATGACTGGAACCTGTGTTCTCTGTGTTCTCTATCTCAGGCACTGCAGTGGTGCTGGACTTAGGGAACTGAGGGAGGGTTTCCTGTTCAGGGATCTCATACTTAGTAGGAGAGCATGGGAAGAGAGCTCAGCCAGCGTGCTGTGTATGTGACAGATTCCTGTGAGGGCCAGAGCAGGGCCTCAGGAGCCCGTCATCCCAGGGCATCGCTGAGATGTGGGAGGAGGCAGACGGCTTCTGTCGGGAGGGAGGGATGGGTCACACGTGCAAAGCTGCATATGTGCACGGAGGGGGAGGAGCATTTTGAGCCAGGTGCAGAGAAGTCAGGGTGTTACATCTGCAGCAGGGGAGAGCTGTGGGTGCTAGGGCCAGAGCCAGCCACAGCAGACCTGCAGAACCTGGTAGAACCTGCAGAACCAGTGGGCTAGGTCCAGGGATCTGTTTCTAAAAAGAAACTTGGTTTCATTTAAGAATGTTCCCAGTGAAGCAAAAGCATTATTAGCTTTATTAAACTGTGACCCTTGAGTGAAGTCCTGATTCCATGCTTCAGACTTGTTCTTGGATTCCTTGTGAAATCTGGCTATATAGTCATGGGTTGCTGTGTGGTATCTCATGATGGATTGATATGTAATCATTTGATAGTATTTCCTCAACTGCAGTGTAAGCCCAGAGCTTAGAAACCACTGGTTCCTTTGTGCGGGATTTAAAAACTTTAATAACGAAATCTAGTACAGTGATAGTTAATGTAAATGAGTTTGTGCTCGGGCTGTATTTTGTTGACCAGTCAGCCTCGACCATGTTAGACAGTAGAACTTAGAGCAGAAGGAGCTAGTGGCTATCGTCCATTTTGTTGCATATGCGAGGAGGCCCAGATCTATTAGTGAGGGGCCTGGTCTGAGAACATGCAGCCTTAGTAGGGAATGGAGTCCAAGTCCTGGCTCTTCCCTGTGCCCACCACCTTCATCTTTCTCTTTGAGGACATTTGTTAAGGACGGGGATTATATAATAACTCGACATGAAGTTTTGTAAAAGTTAAACAGGTAGACTGGTTGAGCTTGGATCTTAATTTATTGTCACAAGTCATGAAGCAGAATTTTGAGGTCGGTATGCTCTTTTGGTTATCAAAAGAACGGTTCAGTTGTGTGGAACAGCTCATGGTGGTGACAGTGCCGGTACTTGGCAGGTCAGGTTCTCAGGGCAGCTTCTGTGTTGGTGTGGAAAGCTGAGTCTCCAAGGAGAGTACTTCAGTGTTGGGGTTGAGTGACAGACTTTTCCTTCCCAAGCCACTTCCTGTTTACCAGGTCATGGATTTCAGGTCCAGTTTGATTGACTTACTCTTCAAGTATTTAACATGCTTTTCTCTCTCCAGGGTCCAAATGCCAAGCCTGTAGTGTCCTTCATTGCTGGTATAACTGCTCCTCCTGGCAGAAGGATGGGCCATGCAGGGGCAATTATTGCTGGAGGAAAAGGTGGCGCTAAAGAGAAGATCTCTGCCCTTCAGAGTGCAGGGGTTGTTGTCAGCATGTCCCCCGCACAGCTGGGGACCACCATGTATAAGGTGAGCACAGGGCTGTGTTCCTTCTCTTTCCGCAGCTTAATGTTCTGATGCCCTAATGCCGCGGCTCTCTACCAGGACCATCCTGCATCAGATACTGACATTATGATTCATAACAGTAGCAAAAGTCTAGTTACAAAGTAGCAACAAAATAATTTTATGATGGGGCCACACAGCATGAGGAACTGTATTAAAGAGTTGCAGCATTAGGAAGCGATAATGTAAAACTTCTAAGCCAGGCGATGGTGGCACACACCTTTATTCCCAGCACTTGACTTGGGAGGAAGAGTCAGGTGGATCCCTGAGGTTGAGGCCAGCCTGGTCTACAGAGTGAGCTTTAGGATATCCAGGGCTACCCAGAGAACCCCTGGTTGAACCCTCTGCTTCCCGCCCCGCTAGAAATCCCCCCAAAAAAACTGATTTAAATGTAGGCATCTGTTTTTTTGTCAGTGACAAGGCATGGTGTCCACAGAAGCATTTCAGAGGTCACAGGCACACTCTGATGTGCAGCCTGGGATGTGGAAGGGTTGTAGCTCTGTTTTCATGTTTGGGGTTTTCCAGGAAATTGGGATGTAGCCATCTTAACCCCACAGGTGTCTGTTTCCAGAATGTGGCTACAATTTACTAAGGAAGCAAACAGTATAAAGGTGGTGGGAGTCAGGGCCTAAGGAGGGTGGGCTTGTGCCTTACCCTATGCCGTGACCGCTGTGCCGTGAACGGCTATGCTGTGACTGACTGTGTGGTGCTGTCCTGTCGCTTGCTGGTTAGAGGAGCTGCACTGCAGCTGCCATTGCTTTTCCTTTCTAGTAGGATGCTGTGGTACAAAACCCACATCCTCAGTTGATCTGTTCCCTGTAGTCTCTGCAGCGATTCTCGGTATGTCTAGAACATCATGGCTCTCTCCCCCTCTTGTGTTTTACTGTTTTCCTCTTTGCTCTATGAGAGTTTTAACTTTGGCAAAACAGAAAGAAAAGTAGATAAGACAACAGCTCAGTATGGCCTTGTCTCTTAACAACAAAACCCTATGTCTTGAGCTGAAAATAGGCACAAATTATTTTTCTAGAAGGGAACAGTTATCAGAGAATTAAAAAATTCTGCTGTCGTGTATACTTTGCCCTCATCTTAGGGATTCTAAAAGACTCCCTGTTTGATCAAGTCTTTGCATATCTTGCCTTCTGAAGATCATATTCCATATATGAGGAAGTGTTCTTGAAACACAGGAAAGGGTAAAAAGCAAGCACTTTTTGTAGGGTTTCCCACTCTGTTCCTGCAACTGGCAGGCGGTGTCGGTTCCGTTTCTCCTGCCTGCCTGCTAACGTGGCTTTAATTGTTTAGGGCAATTGTGTGTTTCTGGCATTTCTAAGGTTTTTGACATTTTGTTCAAATTCTAGCTGAATCAGTGTTGAGTTTTATTCCCTGGAAAAGTCTTTATTGCCTTATTAAAGGGCCTGTTGCATTTGCATACATGGCGTTACAGGTTTGGGTAAGCAGTGGTGCCCATCACCCCCTAGCAGTAATTCTGCAGTGAAGACAGGATTGTTACAGCCTGTGGCTCCGGGGTTTACAGGAAGCAGTCACACTCTGTCGCTCTGGCACTGATGCGGACTGATTGGAAAGTAGTTACCCTGTGCACAAAAGCCCCACGTCCAGTACATTTACCTGTGCGGAGTCAAGGTCCTAGAGGTGATTGATACTTTGAAGGTCACGGTCCCTCGAATGTAATATGTGTCTTTTCTTCTCTCCTGTTTGTGAAGGAATTTGAAAAGAGGAAGATGATATGAAGGACACAAATGAAGTTCTCTAACGCTGTGCAAGGACTCGCCTAGGCTGAGAGCCAGGCCAGAGTGTCAGCCCAGGCATGTCAGGCTGGCCTCTCAGTCCGCGGGAAGCCCAGGCAAATCTTAGAAAGTCCTAAATTGACCTATTTTCACTTACTGTGTAACAGAGACATAATAAATCTGTCATTTGATTTGAACATGGTTGTGGACACTTGTCATTGTTCTGGGAGTGGTGGGGATGGAGGGGTGTGTGAGTGTGCATGCGTGGTATGTGTATGTGCATGCACGCATACCCTTACTAATGGCTCTGTGGAAAGCATAAGAGACTTTTGGCAGAATGAGACTATAACAACTCTGTCATTTGTCTAATTCTAGACTAGACCTTAGATCTTTGAATGATAGGTAACTCATTTGCATATGGAAGTCTTCACTGTCTGGTTCACCAGGGAGTAGGACATAGGAAGGCAGCCTGGCTTCCTCCGGAGCAGCTCCCATCCCTGCCATCGCCACTGTAGCTGTTGCAGGCTGGAAGCTCCTGCACTCGGGAAATGGGGAGTGCTCACTAAAGTACACCACTGCAGCCAGGCGCGGGGCATCTCCTCCTTCCACGTCCTAGCTTGCGGTTTGGATTTTACTGCAAGAAGGAAGAACACCATTGGCTGTACAGTCTTGTGTTTAATAAAAACCTTGTTGACTAGAAGTTCCAGTGGGAATCTGACATACCCAACCCTAACTTACATTCTGCAGTGGGAATATAGTCTCAAGTTGTGTAACCACCCTGAAAAGAAGCGGTAGCTTTAAAAGGAGAAGTCCCTGTGGGAAGGCAAGGTGGAGTCTTCCTGGACACCTTGGGCTGGAAAGGGAAGGCAAACACCCTGGGGGCTAAGAAGCTGGTTGTAGAAGGGCAGGAAGGAGTGCTGGTTTTGAGGTGTTTGAAGAGCCAAGGGAAACATGGGCTGAGCTCACGTGGCTGTGTGGGCTACTGCTGAAGGCACAGCGAGCCTGGGAAGACCACGGGAGTCAGCCCAGGCCTAGGGGATGCACCGTGAATGGCTTTGGAGTACAGTAGGCATGCTTTTATCACCTTGAACACAGATGTGACTCATCCCACAGGACACCTGCTAGACTATAGACCTGTGTAGGCCAAAACAGGTTTGCTCTGTATCCTGGACAGGGCCTAAATTTACCACCTAGGCAGACTGGTGGCAAACTAATTGTAGACCTCCTGCCTCAATGCTGTGTGCTCTGGGATTATAAGCACCCAGCCTTAACAGTGTCTTTGAATGAGCTGAAGCTTTTAAATTATGATAGAAAGCAAGCATCTTTTTCTTTGTTTTTTGTTTTAACTTTCTCATCCTGAGTACTGTGTTTCTGCCCCATGCTCACAGTAATATTCTTGTCATAACAGCCTAGATATGTAGCTCACATCACTCTTGTTGACCTTGTTGACCATGTTGAGTAGCACGAGGTGAGGTCGTAGCCAAGACTGTCTTTCTTTCCTTGTAGTTCCAACCTGGCCTGGTGTTAACAGTTCTGCCTTTGCTCTTGGCACATCTTGCTCACTCCTCATCTTCCCAGGGGTCAGTCATCAAACAACACAGTCTCATTTTGAATACTCCACAACTTAGGCTTGTTGTTAAAGATGTATTTTTAATTATGTGCATGTATGAATGTCTGTGTGTGTATGTGCATGTCTGTGTGTGTGTGTATGTGCATGTCTGTGTGTGTGTATGTACCTGTCTGTGTGTGGGTATATGCATGTCTGTGTGTGGGTATGTGCATGTCTGTGTGTGGGTATGTGCGTATCTGTGTGTGTCTGTGCATATCTGTGTGGATATATGTGTGTCTTTGTGGGTATGTGCATGTTTGTGTGTGTATGTGCATGTCTGTGTGTGGGTATGTGCGTGTCTGTGTGTGTCTGTGCGTATCTGTGTGGGTATGTGCATGTCTGTGTGGATATGTGCGTGTCTGTGTGTGGGTATGTGCGTGTCTGTGTGAGTATGTGCATGTCTGTGTGTGGGTATGTGCGTGTCTGTGTGTGGGTATGTGCGTGTCTGTGTGTGGGTATGTGCGTGTCTGTGTGTGGGTATGTGCACGTGAATGCAGTGCCCACGGAGGGCAGAAGACGGCATGGGAGTACCAGGAGCTGGAGTTACGGGCTGTCGTGAGCTCCTTGCAAGCTCTCACAACTCATTCTTCTCGTTGGTGTGTGGTGGACTTGCCAAGAGGCACCAGGGTGTGCTCAGGGTGACAGTGAGCTCAGCGGTACCTTTCCTTGGTCGCACCGAGGACGCAGAGAAGTCCTGACCAGGGAACTTGGTCTTCCAGGTTCACACAGTCTTCTTCCACAGCAGGCTGGCATGTGGACTTCCCTCCTCAGGCCAAACTCCCCGTTTGAGCACTGCTGCCAGCTCAGAAAATCACTTTGTGTTTCTTCTGCATCTTAGTCCCAGCTGCTCACGAGGTCCCCATCTTCAAGATGAAACACATCAACAGGCTTTGACAATGTCTTAGCAGTCACTGTCACAGGGGTCCCCGGGGAGAGATTCTGGTGTCACTAGCGGGTGGGACTCCTGCTTCCCCGACTCCGACTCCGTTCCTTTACTATTACATCCTTCCACCAGCTCCTCAGCACCAACGCTGTGTCCGCAGTTTGGTCCAGTTCGGACCCTACCTTCCTGCATTCACTAGAAACCCCGCAGGTAAGGGCAGCTGTCTCACAAGGTGTTCCTTCCCATGCCAGCTGCAGATCCTGGCGTCGCCACTGGGCTTGGTTTTAGGTTGGAGACTTCTTTGTGTAACTCTCCTCAGACTAATGTGCCGGGATGACTCAGCCTTGGAAGTACAGTACTCATGACTGCAGTTTCATTATAATACCACTCAGGACCAGCCAAGTGGAGGGGAGGATCACAGTAAGGTCATGAGGGTAGGACAAAGGAGCATCTGTGCCCATGGAGATGGTCAGGAAGAGAGAAGGCTGGGCAGTAAACACCCTTCATGCATGGTGGCGTATTCCTGCCATCTAGCCCTTTGGGTGTTGGAGGCAAGAGGATCAAGAGTTCAAGATCATGTTCATTCAGCTGCATAGCCTGGGCTACATGAGACTCTGTTTCAGAAATGAGAGAGGCTTGGGAGGGGAGGAAGTGAGTAAGTGAACTATCAGCTTTACCGCAGATGTCCAGTTTGAGCCTCTGATCCCTTAATTTGGGTCCGGTGAGTTTGGGCACCAGGGTTATGATGCTTGGTTAAAACTCTTCTCTGAGGAATTTATATTTAACCCCGAGTTCTTGGAGAAGGAGAGAAGAACCTGAGAATTGCAGAATTTACTGTGTCCCTGTACTCTACTTTATCAAGTCATTGCTGTTGCTTAGAAGGAAGAGAATGGTTTCCTGTGGATGGTGCCTTAGAGGACCTTGGACTTGTTTATGATAGGGTTTATTTGGACTCCCGTGTTTAGGTTCTTACCTGGTTGTCAATTTATTAGAATTCTCTCTTCTGAGCAGGTCATGAGTTAGGACTTCATATCTTGCATGCTTGGATGTTGGCTGTCCTTTGAACTTTGCTTTGAGAGACCGTTTGGTCTGTAGCACCCCGAGTTATCACAGTAGGAGTCTAACAGATGACCTATTAAATAAGAAGCACTCCCAAGTCAGCAATTGTAAGAAGCCCTTACCAACTTTAGATCTTGATTGACATGTGCTATGTGCTGCTTCTGAAGCTGTGAGGCCAGTGCTCCATGTGAGGTCAGAGGAAGAAGTAGTGGCCTGCACCGAGGAACACAGCCACTGTTCAGGAGGGAGGGGAATGCATACCCTGGCTAACTCACCCCGTCTTTAATCTTCTGATAGGAGGGTTGGCTGGAACCTACTAGAAGGCAGGGAATGTGCAGACTCTGATGATGCCATGCATGGGGTAGTCTCTCAGGGCACAGAATCATGGCAAAGGTGGAGAATGGCTCAGATGACCAATTAGAAGCTAGAGTTTTGCCTTCTCACTCATATTTAGCCAGGGTTGCAGCTGGGGTGGAGTGAGGGATTATATGTTAAGTAGTGGCAGAGGTAGGCTACAGGCTATGTTTGGAACAATACCATTGACTCCAGGAAATGTGAAATTACCTGGTGCAAGTGAGAAGGAAACATGGAACACACAACAAACCTGCTTAGGAGTTTATTAGAGGGGTTGCATACACACCTGGGAATCGGTGCGCAGAGGGGGGGGGCGAGGGGTGGGGGGGGACGACACAGAAAGAAAGAGATGGCGCGTCCAGCCTTTAAAAGCTGCCTAGCGCATGCGCACGGGGGGGGGGCATTGGCATGACTACGTCATACACAGATGACACAGATGACAGGTTCATGCATGTGCACAAGGGTTTAGCTGAGTCATACATGGATGGAACTATGCATGCATGCGCGTGGGTCACGCGGGGCCATTTAACATTCAGGCATCTCTGCGGCGCCAAGGGTCCGTCTGCTTGTGTTCGCCTTTAGAACCCAGAAGTGCAGCCTTATCTGTGGCTGAATAATTACAAAATGCTTGGTAGATGTTCGCTTTTGAAGGACAATAGGTCTGACTGAGGGGCAGGTCAGGATTCTGGGCCAATTCAATGACTTCAGAGTGTTCATCTGTATTGCTTCTCAGAGTTCTGGTCATGACTGTGTGGTGGCAGGCTAGCTTTTCAAGGGGTCCCTATGAATTCCCTCAGCAGGGAACATTTCCCCACCAGAGGACAGCGGCAAACTGGAGCTTGTACCTGAAACTCACAGGTAGGTAACACTGGCCAAGGACATAATTGTCCTGTTGTCATTCCTGGATGTTTTTTGTCCCTGTTGATAGAAGAATGAGCTGAAGATTGCCCTAGCCTCAGGTCTCAGCTAAGATCCAAAGAACTGAAATCTAAATTCATAACTGAGTTGGCAGAAAAACTGAAATTCAGCCTGAGGTTGCTTCTCCCAGATCCTAGCCCATGCCTCACTTGGCAAAGGGCACTAGAAAGACCTGAGCCAATCACTGCAAAGTGGGGCAGAAGTGAAGGGAGGAGCTGAAAATAGCCAGCATCCTTGGGAAGGTCGGGGGCCACAGACAACAGCCCCTCAAATGTGTGATGTATGCACGGGACCCACCCTCTGGAAATTTCCCATATTCTAGAAGTGGGATGAGATGGTCCTGAGAGCTGAGCACAGCCAGAGTGAGCTCTCTAGTCAGGAGACGGAGTTCAGCTGGAGGGCGTGGTGGGAATCAGGACTTGGTATTTTGCTTTAGTGGCTCAGGGCTCAGCTCTGCTCTCTGATGAGCTATGCACAGATGGTTGAGAAGGACAGTTCAGTTCTGGGGGCCATGACAGATTTAGAAAGAACCCCTGAAGAGGGAAGTATGGGTTCCATGGCCAATTTCACCTTATGAAGAATTCTGCCAAGGTCATAGCTCGGCTGGCAAAGTGTTTGCTGTACAAACATGAGGACCTGAGTTCGATACCCAGAACCTGTGTGAAAAAGCTGGTCACGTGTACACTGGGGGAGACAGGTAGATCCCCGGGGCTCCCTAGCCATCTAGTCTAGTCTAATGGATGAGTTCCTGGCCAAGTAAGAGATCTGTCTCAAAAACAAACAAACAAACAAACAAACAAAAAACACCAAAAAACAAAACAAAAAGCAAAAAGCAAAAAAAACCAAAACAAAACAAAGCAAAACAACAAAATGAGATAAAACAAAAACAAAGGGGGCAACAGCATTTGAGGAACAACAGCCATTGCTGACTTCTGGTTTTGAACATGTGCACACACACACACACACACACACAAACACACACACAGAAAGAGAGAGAGAGAGAGAGAGAGAGAGAGAGAGAGAGAGAGAGAGAGAGAAGGAGAGAGAGATGAATTCCATCAGAGTTTCACAGGGCTTGGCATCTCTGATATCAGCTCTGTTCGATTTGGATGGAGATTTGAAATCGCTAGTGATCAAAAGCCTGGTTCGGCATGCCGCAACTCAAGGGAAAATTGAACTTGCAGTGTGAAGGTGAGTGACTTTTCTTCAACTCCAGGAGTCTAAGCTTTAATAACTTTTTAGTTCATTAGTATTCCGATGTGGCAAGGGAGGTATCTTCTCAGTGCCTGAATTAATGTTTCAATGTATGAGTACTTTTGTCACAGGGAGTTGAGGGGCTTTCTGCCACGTAGGTGGGTTGGTGCTGTGGAAATTCCAGGCAGCGAGGGAAGGTGAAATGGTGGTTTGGGTGAGTGTGTCCCCCATCAGAAGTTACTTGCTGGCGAGAGGGCTCCAGCAGTAGGTAAGATCAAGATGGTGGTGTGCCGAGTCCACACAAGCAGCCCGTGAGAGTCATCCTTAATCACCACCAAGACTGATGCTCCAGTTAGCCAAGCTTGGAGATGAACCGCACATGCTCCCTTCTTCCCTTTGCCCACACATAGGCTTAAAAACCCATCTTCTCAAAAGCCTAAATCACTCCTGTTCTTCAACCACACTCTTCATCCTAAAGCTTTTAGGGATAGTGATCAGCATTTGCCCTCCTTGAATTATCCGTTCCTCATGGTGCTTGGCTGGTCCTATCATTCGTCTTACCTATAACTGCCTTGTGCTCACAAGCAGACTGTTTATTTCTGAAGGGCACAGCTTGCATTTTATGTCCGTGTGGCTCTTAGTGTCATGCCGTACCCTTCCATCTAGTTCGATAAATATTAAAGGAAAATGGTCCTTTTTAGACTTCACTTGGCAGGTCTCAAAGGAATTGTTTTATGCACAAAGTTCAAAAATAAGAAGCCAAACCCCAGCGAAATAATTTCCTTTTGCATTCTTCATTTTGATGGTGTCTCTAAGGTGTGGTTTCCTAGATTTTTTATATCCCTAATATAGTCCAAATTACCTTATATTTCTGTTTTATCTAATAGAGAGGTGGTGACAAGTAAGGGTACAGGGCCCCCGGTCACCTTGAGTCATAAACCAGAAACTGTTGGAGTAGTTGCAAAAACAGGTCACAGCAGAACATTTCATTAAAGACTTTAAAAAAGTACCTTGTGCTAGGCAATTATATCCCATAAAGTTAATTCACACGGGAAGGAATCACCAGGAGTTCTGGCAACCTTGATGTAACGCAGGCAGCAGGGACAAGGGAGGTGAGGGCTGTTCTGGGTGAAGCCATGGTGCATCATTCTGATCCAGACACTTGGAGGTGACTGAGCTGCCCCCTCTGAGATACTTTCAGACACTAGGGAAGGAGAAAAGGGGAAAAGCAGACGATCCAAGTTCTGTCTGATTTATTTATGCCCGTAAACTCTACAACTCACTCCCATGTAAGGACATCCGACATTAATCTGCTGACCCTCCACTCTGAAATCAAACGAGCCTTTCCTCCTCTTCACAGAAGATAGTGATAATTGTTGGGGATGCATCTCCCTCTTGATACATGTTTTCTCTGGAAAGAAATGGGGGCTGGAGTGATGGCCCCGTAGCTAAGAACACTTACTGATCTTTCAGAGGATGTGAGTTTGATCTGAATTCCAATGTTTGATTTGGATTTGATTCTAACATTCATGCTGGGCTGCTCCTAATCATCAGCGATTTCAGTGCCAGGAGATCTGATGCCCTCTTTAGGTTTCTGCAGGCACCTGCACGCACAAGGTACATATAAACTGGTACAGGCATACACACATGTGCATAAAAAAATGATGGTGGACCCTACGTTTGTTTTCTTCTCTGAGTCATTAGTTACCTCAGGTACTTCATGGTAATTGATCGCTCACACTTAGCTCCAAGGACCACAGCTCTTGTTACCAGAGTCAAATTCTGTCCTCATTTTCTCTGTTTGTAAAGACACACTGGGAGAAAACTACCTGCAGAGGCTGTACCCCTAAATCCCCTTCGGAGACTCTGTGTCTGTTTATAGGAATAGGCTAGTTGCTAACTGCAGTCTAATGACCTCATCACATGGAAGAACAGACTTAATGTGTGGACATGGTGCCTAGTACATGGCATGTGCATATCTGTCTTTGAAGATTATATACATTTACATACACACACACACACACACACACACACACACACACACAATTCTTATATGATAAACCAAGCAGTAGAATAGTTAAGATAATGCTCACATTATTTCCTTCACACAGCTGTCTTTGTGAAATTCTCTGAAATGGTTCTGTTTTTATAGAACAACCTCTGGGAGGTTGTTACAGTGATCTGTAGGTGGAATTTTCCCACCTCAGAAGCTGCTTTCAAATTACCACACTGTGGCTTATATTACCTATAAAGATTTGGCTGATAGCTCAGGCTCATTACTAACTAGCTCTTACAACTTACATCAATGCATTTTTATTAATCTACATTCTGCCATGTGGCTCATGACTTGTTATCTTGTTTTCTACACATCCTGCTTGCTCAGTGTCTCGCTAATGTTTCCTCTCTGATTCCATCCTCTTTCTTCCTATCATTCTCACTTTGACTTTCTTGCCTAACTTCCTGCCTGGCTATTGGTCTGACAGTTTTTTATTAACCAATGAGAGCAATACATATTCATGGCGTACAGAAGAATTATTCTACAGCATTTCCTTCTTTCTGTCTAATTAAAAAGGAAGGTTTTAACTTCATCATAGTAAGATTATATACAACAAAAACAGTTATTAAGAGTTATAGTTATAATATCCAGTCCATTTGTATTTGACAAAATTGGAGAAAACACTCAATTATGTATTCTGTCTTGGTGAGTCTAAAGTTTCACATCTAATTATCTTTTATCATAACTAAGAAAAACTATAACTATGACAATCTAGTCTTCAACTTCATCAGAGACCCCAGAAGAGTGAGATGATATCTAGTGATAGGGACATCTTGATGCCTGGACAGTCATTCAAAATTCCTCTGTAATGTTGGGACATCCAATTCTGGCCTACAGGCCTGGCATATCTGACAGACTTTCCTGTGAAACATGGAATTCTGAAGGACTGTCCTACCTCGTCTTAGCAAGTTCAGCAGATGCTCACTGCTCTGCTCATGCTGCCTTCTTATAGAGGAGCCCAGGACCCCCAGCTCAGGCCTAGCACCACCCACAATGGCTGAGCTCTCTTTCATCAATCACTAATTAAGAAAACGCCCTAAAACGCCCTAAAACGCCCTATAGGTTTGCCTACAGCCTGATTTTATGGAGGAGTTTTCTCAGTGGAAGCTTATTTCTCTCTGATGGCTCTAGGTTGTGTTGAGTTGAAATAAAACTAGTCAGCACACATATATCATTCATAATTCGTGTACAGTTCAGGATCCTCTGCATAGGGTTGGGTGGTCCCCACAGTTGGTAGGTCTTCTCACCTCAATTCATATGATCAAGACAATCTTCTATAGACATGGCCATAGGTCAATTTGATATACAAGACCCCTCACCGAGACTCTCTTCCTAGGTGACTATAGATTGTGACAAGTTGACAATTAAACCTAACCTTTAAAATTTGGCAGAGACAGGTAGATCTCTGTGAGTTCAAGGCCAGCCTGGTCTACAAGAGCCAGTTCCAGAACAGGCTCCAAAGCTACAGAGAAACACTGTCTTGAAAGACAATAACAAAACAAAACAAAACAAAATACCCAAAACCAAAACCAAAAACAACTCTCATTCAGTGAATAAGGAGAATGGATGTTATTCACTAGATTCTTGGGAAGACTAAATGGGTAATATTCTAAAAATGCTAAGCATAGTAGCAGGTGCATGCCAACCACTCGTCAGAGGTACCTGATACTAATAAATTCAAATGTAAGTTCTCTGAATCTCTATACATCTACCCTGGGGACCTTGGTATCAGGATTCATTTCTCTTTCAAAGACTCTGATGTGGAGCAAATATGTGTGGCACTGAGTGGACTAGATAGCAGACCTCTACCTATAGTAAGGATGGATGAAAAGGATTGTGGGAGCAAAATTTTTCACTCACTTAGGAAGAATTATACTGAGAAATGTACATGGAACCTTGTGCTTACTTCATAGTTCAGTGGATTTTAGATTTAGTGTGCACCAGTCACTCAGAGACCTTGTTATAACAGATGTCTGGGCTCCACTGCAGGGTTTTTGATTCAGTAGGTTTGGCAGGCAGCTCCTATAATGGCCTCTGATCATTCCTTCCCCTGGTGCTCATGTTGTTGAGCATGGGTGGAACCTAGTGGCTCACTTTCAACGGACAGGATGTGGTGAAAGTGGTTGGATGTCACTTCTAAGATCAAGTAACAAAGATCATGATGCCAGTGCTGTTTCCTTTGAGGAAAGGCAGCTGTCTGTTGTGAGCTACTCCACGGAGAAGCCCCCTCCTCTAAAGCTACCACCAGCCATGCCAATGAAATTGGTCCTTGAGATGACTACTAGCACACACTGTGGCTGCTGTCTTGGTAACAGAAGTTGAACTGGGGGCATCCTGTTAAGCCATGCCTAGGTTCCCACCTGTGGTGATTTGAATGAAAATTGTCCCATAGGCTCATGTTTTTGCACGTTTAGGCCCCAATTGATGAACTGTTTGGAAAGGATTAGGAAGTGTGGCCTTCTTGGAGGAGGTTATGTCACTGGAGGTGAGCTTTAATATTTCAAAAGCTCACATCAGGCCTAGTAAAAAGCAGGATGCAAAGCTCTTCCGTGCTGCCCCAGTGCCATGCCTTTCTGTTTCATGCCATGATGGTAATGGACTAACTCTCTGGAACATAAGCAAGCTCCTAATCAAATACTTCCTTTTGTAAGAGTTGCCTTGCTCCTGGTGTCTCATCACAGCTTTAGAATAGTAATTAAAGACACATCCCTCAGGCAATGTGTCTATTTTTACCAGGTTCCTGAAAATGTGGATACTGCTTGAGGTGGTTTGTATAAAAATGGTTCCCAAAGGCCCAAAGGGAGTGGCACTTTTAGGAGGTGTGGCCTTTATCTCAGTAAAAATGTTAACTTAAAAACATCTTTTAAATGTAATACCTCCTGGAATTCTTTAGGAAACCAAATGGAACAGCGAAGAAAGAAGGTAGAGCCATTAGAGGTTAAAGCAGTTGCTTAATTGTACAAGGAAGCAAGGTGATAAGTGCTTTGAATTCATTTAATCAGGTTCTACATAACCACTGTTGTCTAGTCTCACCCTTCACCCAAAGTCTATCCTTTGGGAGCAGATAACTTACTATGGTAAAGGTTCTTAACAGTGTTACACATCAGGCAGGCGTGCTTTTGGGTTTTTGGTTTTGTTAAGGACATATGGCAGTTGTGTGACTTTTCCTGAAGAAATATCTTCTGTTCAGCTCAGATAGCACACTGATGATAGATCAAAGGAAGGATTTCATTGAAGGCTAGCTTCATGAACCAGTGGGTTTACTGGGGCATGGGTTCGGGCCGCTTTCAGGAGCGTAAGTATCTCAAAGGCAACCGCATTGGCAGAAGCCTGTCGTCCATGTGGCGGACGACTCTGGAGAGCACATTCTTGGAGTTCTGTGCCCAGTATGCAGGAAGCTCGACTGGACAGTCTCCTCTTCCACAGCAATTGCTCACTGCTCACATCACCTTGGGGAAGGACCTTGAGTCGCTGAGCATGGGAACCTTCCAAGTTTGATTAGTTTCCTCAGAGCCATCCTTCTGCCAGCAGAGGATGTTGTAATTCCCAGGCAATAACAGCAGAAAAATGGCTCAGAAACGTGGAGAAGAGTGCCAGAAGGTACAGGGACAAAATGACTTCTTCAGTCTCTCCTGTGCCATCTGGGCTGTGTCTCTTTACCTCTTGGCTCTGTTTTCCCTCTTCTTCAATTTATCCACAAACTTTCTGCCCCCTCTCCTGGACTTTGATTTATTTGGCTTTGATTTATTATGTTGTTAACTCTGTTTCTCATTCTGCAATGACTCTTCACTTCAAGAATACAACTCTAATTGACTAGAGAGTTGTCCCTCAGTTCCAATGACCAAGCCAAGAAATATTTGTTTGGCTCCCCAGGCCTGCGACCCCTTGAGGCACCCTCTGCTCTCTACCTGACCCCAGCTATGTACCACTGGATGATATATGTCTGAAAATTCACTTGACTGTGTCGCTGTGAAAACCAGAAGTTGACAAACCTTCCGTATGAAGGGCTAGACAGTAAGTAATGTAGACTTTGCAAGGATGTTTACTGTTACCACCATTCCATGCTGCTGCTGTCGCAGGGCTAAGTAGTGTGGGCAATACTTCAGTGAATGGATGTGGTATGTTCTAGAAAAATGTTATTCTCATAAATAGGAGTAGACTAAATGCTCAAAGCCTCGCCTGGTGACTCTGTTACCACATGAAATTTGGAGAACACTTTCAAGCGGCATTATCCTACAAGACAGAAGTGGCAATCATTTTTCTCTATTTATTCACCATAGCCCTAGCCTGGTCAAGGCTCAACATTGCATCCTAACAACCGTTGTGTAACAGTTGCCACACTGCAAAGATGAAACATTTGGGAGCTTCCTAGAGACTGTCATCATGTAGGTCAGCCAGTCTACAGCCAGAATGCATCCTTCATTTCCTTCACAGAGGGCAATGCTGAGGTACACACTGTACACACTGCAGAGTCTCACTTTTTGAGATGGGGTTTCTCAGTGTAACAGCCATGGTTGTCCTGGAACTAGCTGTATAGACCAGGCTGACCTTGAATCACAGCTCTGCCTGCCTTTATCTCGAGTGCACTGCCCGGCCCTCAAATTAATTCTTTTTTTTTTAAGAAAGTAATTTTATTAAATTATAAAAGTTTCCATTTCCGCCCCTCCTCCCAACACCCTCCCACTCCCCCTACTCCCTCTCCTCCTCCCTCTTCTGTTCCTAAGGGCAGTCAGGGTTTCCTGCCCTGTGGGAAGTTCAAGCTCCTCCCCCTCCCTCCAGGTCCAGGAAGGTGAGCATCCAAACAGACTGGATCCCCAAAACCCAGTATATGCAGAGGAAACAGGTCCCAGTGTCATTGTCAATGGCTTTTTAAAAAGACTCCGGGCCAGCCACATTCAGAGAATCCGGCCACATTCAGAGAATCTGGTTGGATCACGTCCTCGTTCAGTACCAGTCCAACTGGCCTTGGTAAGCTCTCATTAGATCCGTTCCCTTGTATCAGTGGGTGATAGCATCCCTCGCAGTCCTTATTTCCTTTTTCATTTTCTTCGTCATTCTGCTCCTCATTTGGATCTTGGGGGGCTCAGTCCGGTGTTCCAATGTGGGTCTCCGTCTATATTGCCATCCATTGCCAGATGAAGGATCTGTGGTGATAAGCAAAATATTCATCAGTATGGTTATGGGCCAAGGCCGGTTCAGGCACCCTCTCCTCTGTCCAGTGAACAATCTGGGGATCTCTCCTTGGACCTGGGATCCCATATATAATCAAGTCTCCTGTAAACCCTAAAATGACTCCCTTAGTTGAAATATATTCTTCCCTGATCCCATATTCATCCTTCCTCCCTCCCCCCCATCCCGGTCCACCGAACTTTCCCCATTCCTACCCTACTCCCTTCTCTCTAACCCTCTCCCCTTCCAACAACCCTCCCCCCCTCATGCACCCGAGGTTACCTGGGACTCTTGTCTATTTCCTACCTCCTGGCGGATAGCTAAATAATCTTCATCAGGTTCATCTTCTTATTTAGCTTCTCTAGGATCACGAATAATAGGCTCAAAGACCTTTAATTATGGTTAGAATCCACTTATGAGTGAATACATACCGTGTTCCTCTTTTTGGGTCTGGCTTACCTCACTCAGTAAAGCGTTTTCTATTTCCATCCATTTGCATGCAAAATTCAAGATGTCATTGTTTTTTACCGCTGAGTAAAACTCTAATGTGTATATGTTCCACACCTTTTTTAACCATTCTTCTATTGAGGGGCACCTAGGTTGTTTCCAGGTTCTGGCTATTACAAATAGTGCTGCTATGAACATAGTTGAACAAATGCTTTTGTAGTATGTTAGGGAATCTCTAGGGTATATTCCCAAGAGTGGAATTGCTGGGTCCTGAGGGAGGTTGACTCCCAGTTTCTTGAGAAACCGCCACACTGATTTCCACAGTGGCTGCACAAGTTTGCATTCCCACCAACAATGGATAAGTGTTCCCCTCATTCCACATCCTCTCCAGCATAGGCTATCAGTGGTGTTTTTGAGTTTGGCTATTCTGACAGGTGTAAGATGATATCTCAAAGTTGTTTTGATTTGCATTTCCCTGATCGCTAAGGAGGTTGAGCATGACTTTAAGTGCCTTTTGGCCATTCGAAGTTCATCTGTTGTGAATTCTCTGTTCAGATCAGTACCCCATTTTTTAATTGAGTTAATTAGAGTTTTAGTGCCTAGTTTCTTGAGTTCTTTGTATATTTTGGAGATCAGACCTTTTTCTGATGAGGGGTTTGTGAAGATCTTCTCCCAGTCGGAAGGTAGCCTTTTGGTCTTACTGACAGTGTCCTTTGCTTTACAGAAGCTTCTCAGTTTCAGTAGGTCCCATTTATTCATTGTTTCTCTTATTGTCTGCACTCCTGGGGTTCTGCTTAAGAAGTGGTCTCCTGTGCCTATATCTTGTAGACTACTTCCCACTTTCTCTTCTATCAGGTTCAAAGTGGTCGGATTAATGTTGATGTCTTTAATCCATTTGGACCTGAGTTTTGTGCATGGTGATAGATATGGGTCTATTTTCATTCTTCTACAGGTTGACATCCAGTTATGCCAGCACCATTTGTTAAAGATGCTATTCTTCTTCCATTGTGTACCTTTAGCTCCCTTGTCAAAAATCAGGTGTTCATAAGTTTGTGGGTTAATACCCGGGTCTTCTATTCGATTCCATAGGTTGACTTCTCTGTTGTTATGCCAATACCAAGCTGTTTTCAACACTGTTGCTCTGTAATAGAGTTTGAAGTCAGGGACAGTAATGCCTCCAGAAGTTCCTTTCTTGTATAAGATTGTTTTGGCTATCCTGGGTTTTTTGTTTTTCCATATAAACTTGATTATTGTTCTCTCAAGGTCTTTGAAGAAGTTTGTTGGGATTTTGATAGGAATTGCATTGAATCTATAGATTGCTTTTGGTAGAATTGCCATTTTTACTATGTTGATTCTCCCAATCCAAGAGCAGGGGAGGTCTTTCCATTTTCTGGTATCCTCCTCAATTTCTTTCTTCAAGGACTTAAAGTTCTTGTCAAATAGGTCTTTCACTTCCTTGGTTAGAGTTACCCCAAGATATTTTATGCTATTTGTGGCTATCATGAAAGGTGATGTTTCTCTGATTTCCCTCTCTGCTTCTTTGTCCTTTGTGTATAGGAGGGCAATCGATTTTTTGGAGTTGATCTTGTATCCTGCCTCATTACTAAAGGTGTTTATCAACTGTAGGAGTTCTTTGGTAGAGTTTTTGGGGTCGCTTATGTACACTATCATATCGTCTGCAAATAACGAAAGTTTAACTTCATCCTTTCCAATTCGAATCCCCTTGATTCCCTTATATTGTCTTATGGCTATTGCTAGAACTTCAAGCACTATATTGAAGAGGTATGGAGAGAGTGGACAGCCTTGTCATGTTCCTGATTTTAGTGGAATGGCTTTGAGTTTCTCTCCATTCAATTTGGTGTTAGCTGTTGGCTTGCTATATATTGCTTTTATTATATTCAGGTATGATCCTCGTAAACCCAATCTCTCCAACACCTTTATCATAAAGGGGTGTTGAATTTTGTCAAATGCTTTTTCAGCATCCAATGAAATGATCATATGGTTTTTTCTTTCAGTTTATTTATATGATGGATTAAATTGATAGATTTGCATATGTTGAACCAACCCTGCATCTCTGGGATGAAGCCCACTTGATCATAATGGATGATTTTTCTAATGTATTCTTGGATTCGGTTTGCCAGTATTTTATTGAGTATTTTTGCATCAATGTTCAAGAGTGAGATTGGTCTGTAATTCTCTTTCTTGGTTGTGTCTTTTTGTGGTTTTGGTATCAGAGTAACCGTAGCTTCATAAAAAGAGTTTGGCAATGATTCTTCTGTTTCTATATTGTGAAATACATTAAGGAGTATAGGTATTAGCTCTTCCTGGAAGTTCTGGTAGAATTCTGCATTGAAACCATCTGGTCCAGGACTTTTTTTGGTAGGGAGATTTTTGATAACAGCTTCTAATTCTTCATGACTGACAGGTTTATTTAGATTGTTCAGCTGGTCTTGGTTCAACTTTGGTATATGGTACTTATCTAAAAAAATGTCCATTTCTTTTACATTTTCCAACTTTGTGGCATATAAATTTTCGTAGTAAGATCTAATGATTCTCTGAATTTCCCCTGTGTCTGTGGTTATGTCCCCCTTTTCATTTCTGATCTTATTAATTTGCATGTTCTCTCTCTGCTGTTTGATTAATTTGGATAGGGGTTTGTCAATCTTGTTGATTTTCTCCAAGAACCAGCTTTTTGATTCATTGATTCTTTGGATTGTTTTCTGTGTTTCTATTTTGTTGATTTCAGCCCTCAGTTTGATTATTTCCAGTCTTCTAGGCCTCCTGGGTGTATCAGCTTCTTTTTTTTCTAGAGCTTTCAAATGTGCTGTTAAGTCTCCAATGTGTGCTTTCTCCGTTTTCTTTAATTGGGCACTTAGTGCTATGAACTTTCCTCTTAGCACTGCTTTCATAGTGTCCCATAGGTTTGAGTATGTTGTGTCTTTATTTTCATTAAATTCAAGGAAGACTTTAATTTCTTTCTCTATTTCTTCCTTGACCCAGGGGTGATTCAGTAGTTGACTGTTCAACTTCCAAGAATTTGTTGGCTTCCTGGGGGTAGCACTGTTGTTGAATTCTAACTTTAATCCATGGTGGTCTGACAAGGCACAGGTGGTTACTAATTTTTTTTTGTATCTGTGGAAGTTTGCTTTGTTACCCAGTATGTGGTTAATTTTCGAGAAGGTTCCATGAGCAGCAGAGAAGAAGGTATATTCTTTCCTATTTGGGTGGAATGTTCTATAGATATCTGTTAAGTCCATTTGATTCAATACCTCCAATAATTCTCTTATTTCTCTGCTAAGTTTCTGTCTGATTGACCTGTCCATTGGTGAGAGAGGTGTGTTGAAGTCTCCTACTATTAATGTCTGTTGATTGATGACTGCCTTGAGTTCTAGAAGTGTTTCTTTTACATAAGTAGGAGGCTTTATATTAGGGGCGTAGATATTCAGGATTGAGACTTCCTCCTGATGAATTGTTCCTGTTATGAGTATAAAATGTCCGTCTCCATCTCTTCTGATTGATTTTAGTTTGAAGTCAATTTTGTTGGAAATTAGAATGGCTACACCTGCTTGTTTCTTAGGTCCGTTTGCTTGAAAAACCTTTTCCCAACCCTTTACTCTGAGTAGATGTCTGTCTTTGTGGTTGAGGTGTGTTTCTTGTAAACAGCAGAATGTTGGATCCTGTTTTCGTATCCAATCTCTTAGTCTGTGCCTTTTTATAGGTGAATTGAGTCCATTAATATTAAGTGATATTAATGACCAGTGGTTGTTGACTCCGGTTATTATTATTTTTTGTTTGTTTGTTTAATAGAGTTTGTATGTGTCCCTTCTTTGAGTTAAGCTCGTGAAGGGTCGCTAGATGTCTGAGTTACTGTAGGCAGTGTTGGCAATGTTGGATTCCTTGGGTTGTGATTTTCCTTCTATTACTTTCTGTAAGGCTGGGTTTGTGGCTACGAATTGTTTAAATTTGTTCTTATCCTGGAATATTTTGTTTTCTCCATTGATAGTGAATGATAGCTTGGCTGGGTATAGTAGTCTGGGTTTGCATCCATGGTCTCTTAGTTTCTGCAGTACCTCTATCCAGGACCTTCTGGTTTTCATGGTTTCCATAGAGAAGTCTGTTGTAAGTCTGATAGGTTTACCTTTATAAGTTACTTGACCTTTTTCCTTTGCAGCTCTTAATATTCTTTCCTTAATCTGTATGTTTTGTGTTTTGATTATTATATGGCGAGGGGATGTTTTTCTTTGATCAAGTCTATTCGGTGTTCTGTATGCTTCTTGAACCTTCATAGGAATATCATTCTTTAGGTTGGGAAAGTTTTCTTCTATAATTTTGTTGAATATATTTTCTGGGCCTTTGATCTGCAGTTCTTCTCCTTCTTCAATCCCTATTATTCTTAGATTTGGTTTTTTTATTGTGTCCCAGATTTCTTGAATGTTTTGTGAAGAGAATTTGTTGGATTTGCTGTTTTGTTTGATCTGAGCATTTATTTTCTCTATGGTATCTTCAGACTCTGAGATTCATTCTTCCATCTCTTGTATCCTATTGGTTATGCTTGATTTTGTAGTCTCTGTTCATTTACCTATTTTTTCCATATCCAGCCGGCCCTCGTTTTGTGTTTTCTTCATTGCCTCCATTTCAGTTTTCAATTCTTGAACTGTTTCCATTACCTGTTTGATTGTTTTTTCTTGGTTTCCCAGTGTATCATTCACGGATTTACTCATTTCTTCAAACTTTTTGTTATACTTCTCATCCATTTCTTTACTCATTTCTTCAATCCTTTTGTTGTACTTCTCATCCAGTTCTTTAAGGGAATTATTTATATCCTGTTTAAGGGACTCTATTGCTTTCATCACGGCATTTTTTTCCAATTCTTCTGAATTAAGAGGTTCAAGTCCTTCTATTGTAGGGTTGTTGGGATCTGGTGATTTCATGTTGTTTTTTAGATTGTTGGAGGAGTTCTTGCCTTGGCATCTGCCCATCTTTTCCTTCAACTGCTCTATATTGGATCTTCTGGTACCAGGTCAGGTTCCCTTGTTGGGCAGGGACTTCACTGACAGAATGTCTACCTTTCCTCAGGCAGTCTATTGAAACACAGGCACTCCCTCCTGCCGGGTTGCACTCACAGCCCTGGCCCAGCACACAAGGGAGCTGCTCTGGGGAGATCTTGTGGCCCCAGAGGGAAGGGGGGAAGAGAGGAAGGTGTACCTGGATGAAGGCTGGGATGGGATTCGGGAGAGCTCCGCAGGGTGGAGCCACCACTGCAGGGCGACCAGAAAGTTGAGGGGGGTGGGGAAAGTCTGAATTCCTCCTAGCCGAAGCCCTCGGGCCACGAGCAAACTCACCCCTCCTCCAATGGATGCCTGCTAGAAGATCACTGTCTCTTGCTGGCCAGGAATGTGGCTGAGCTGATTCAGGGCCTGCCTGTCAGACAGGTTCTCAAAGCACAGGAACTGCGCCTGCCTGGCTGAGCCCACAGCCCAGGCTCAGAGTGCCAGGGAGCAGCTCTGGGGAGATCTTGTGGCCCTAGGGGGAGGGGAGAAAGAGAGGGAGGTGTACCTGGATGAGGGCTGGCATGGGATTCGGGGGGAGCTCCGCAGGGTATAGTCACCACTGCAGGGCAACCAGAAAGTCGAGGGGGGTAGGGAAAGTCTGAATTCCTCCTAGCCGAACCCCTCAGGCCAGGAGCAAACTCACCCCTCCTCCAATGGATATCTGCTAGAAGATCACTGTCTCTTGCTGGCTAGGAATGTGGCTGAGGTGATTCAGGGCCTGCCTGTCAGGCAGGCTCTCAAAGCACAGAACTGCCCCTGCCTGGCTGAGCCCACAGCCCAGGCTCAGAGTGCCAGGGAGCAGCTCTGGGGAGATCTTGTGGCCCCAGGGGGAGGGGAGAAAGAGAGGGAGGTGTACCTGGATGAGGGCTGGGATGGGATTCGGGAGAGCTCCGCAGGGTATAGTCACCACTGCAGGGCAACCAGAAAGTCGAGGGGGGCTCAAATTAATTCTTAAGGAATTTCATACAATGTACTTTGATCATGTTCACCTCTTTCTGCTCTTCCCAGATCCACTCCCTTTCCTACCCACTTCTTTCCAACTCTGTGTCCTCTTTCAGTTTTAAAGCTCCCACACACAATTTGTGTTGCCCAACTCTTCCTGGCTTTCCTCAGAGTATGGTAGACTTACCAGGAATCACACCACACCATGAAAGAAAAATGGTCTCTTTCTCTTCCAGCAGCTATTTGCAGAGCTCCTTAGCTGTGGCTGGAATTCATTCTGGAATTCTGATTGGCTTGAGCTTGTGAAGGTCTTATGCACACTGCTGCGAATGCTCCATGCTCACCTGAGCAACAGCCTTGTGGTGTTTAGAAAACATTGTTTTGTAGTAGTGTAGAAGCCCTCGGAAGTGGGTCCGCTCCACCTTGACTGGAGGTCAGAGAGTCAGGCCTATTCTTGCTCTTTTATGGTTATTGACAAGAGGTTTGACTAAGGTGTGGCTACTAACTGGATATCTTGACCTAGGGTATGGTCACTTGGTGCTTTGGGTATTAAGATGGTCCACAGAGGTGAATCCATTTCACCTTGACCAAAGGTCAGAGAGTTCAGGCATATTCCTCTTCCTTCAAGGATATGACAGGAAGTTTGACCCAAGGAGTGGCTACCTACAGGATGTTTGACCTAAGTTGTGGTTGCTGCAGATCCTGCCCAAACAACAGAACATTTAACTCAGGGAACAACTGCTTAATGCTTCATGTCTTGAATAGGCAATTGCCCTGTTTGTTCTTTATATCATGTTAAATCAGTCTTTTGCCTTCTTGCCCCCACCCCATTTTTGGATTGAGGTCTATAAGCATATGGGAAATAAAATGCAGGCAAATTCAGTATTCACTGAGTTGCCCCCTCCTACCCCGATTCTACTCTGTGTCTCTGTCTGTTACTTTTGTATCTCTGTTCTGTCTGCCTGGCGTTTCTAATCCACACACCCCTACCCTGGAATGTGCAAACCCTGCCAAGGCTGGACCTTGACATTGTAGCTGCTCACTGCCTTTGGTGCTTACAATCTTCCTGCCTTCTCCTCCTCCCTCTTCTGCTTGCTATGATCCACAAGACTTTGGAGGAAGGGGTATCATAGATATCCCATTTAGGGTGAGCAGGCCATAGTCTCTTACTCTCTGCACTTTGGCCCATTGTGAGTTTCTGTATCAATCTTTATCTACTGCAAAAGGAAGCTTCTTTGATGAGGGGGGAGAGATGCACTGATCCTCGGATGTAATGACAAGTCATTAGGAATCAGTTTAACACTATGTCTTTTCAAAAATATTAATTTCAAAATATTAACATAAATTTAATTATTATTAATGCATTATCACACATCAATAAAATATCAATTATTATATCGTTAATATATTATTATATATTGTCAACAAATACTAATTTCAAAAATGTTACTATTAATGTCAAAATATTAATTTCAAAAATATTAATTTGTATATTTATGTATTTTCGAAAATACTAATTTCACTTTTTACTATTGTCTGTGTCAATGAATACACTTGTGTGTTTATGCCCGCAGAGGTCAGAATAAGGTGCTAGATCCCCTGGAGCTGGAATTATAGTTATTATAAACCATTTGGTATAGACTCTGGGAACTAAACTCAGGTCTCCTGCAAGAGCAGCGAGTGCTCTTATCTATTAAGCATTCTCCTGAGCTCCTGTTCTGTCTTGAGATAGGCTTTCATGGTATAGCTCAGGCTGGCCTCAAGCTTACTATTCTCTGAGTCAACCAGTGATAGGATGATAGCCATGCTCCCCCAAATTTTGCTCACACTGTAGAGTCATCACTGAATAAGCTTCTCATGACTTACTGCATCCTCCAGGTATCTGGAGTGTTTATGATGACTTTAATCTGGGGCCAGTGGTAGCCTAAACTGGGGCCAAGTGGAGGGCTGCTGAGTGAGGTAAGGAGTTCTTGAATTAAATTCCCTGGTATGGTGGTTTGGATGAGACTGGCCCCTAGAGACTCATGTGTTTGAATACTTGGTCCAGTTGGTGGAACTGCTTGGAAAGGATTAGGAGGTGTGGCCTTATTGGAAGAGGTATGTCATTGGGTGTGGACTTTGAGGTTTCAAGAACCCATGCCAGACCCAGTCTCTCTCTCTTTCTCTCTGCCTCTAACTTGCAGTTCTGGATGTAGTCTCTCTGGTACTGCTCCAGCAGCATGCCTGCCTGCTCCTACCATGCTCACTGCTTCTATAACCAAACACAATAGGCTGAGTGACTTGCAACAGCTCACATTCACTGCTCATAGTTAAGGAGGTTGGGGTGTCCATCAAGAATCTGCACAGGCTCTGCTTTCAGATGGCACTGGGAATACTCTTCCTCTCGAGGGGTCCAAAGACTATGTATTTTCATGTCAGAAGAGAGGGAAAGATGTAGCTAGTTTCCTCAAGTCTTTGAATAAAGCACTGGTCCCATTCATGAGAGTAGAGTTTTCATGGTCTAATTACCTTCGACAGTGGTTCTCAACCTTGCTAATGCTGCGACCCTTTAATACAGTTCCTCATGTGCGGTGACCCCCCCAATCATAAGATTATTTTTGTTGCTACTTCATAACTATAATTTTGGTATAAATTGTAGTGTAAATATCTGATATCCAGGATATCTCAGTGAAAGTGTCATTCAACCCCCTTAAAGGGGCCGCTACCCACAGGTTGAGAAAGACTGACCTAAAGCCCTCATTCACTTCATTATTCTGTTGCATTGGGAATAGCACTTGCTTTCATTAAAGATTTATTTTTATCTAAACATGGTGTTTGTGTGTAGATTTGTACTAAGTGCAGGTGCTGGTGGAGGCCAGAAGGGCATCAGATATCCTGGATCTGGAGCTCTGGGCAGTCAGGAGCTGCCCAAGGACATGCATGCTGGGAAGGGAACTCAGGTCTTTTGAAGAGTAGTAGGTGCTGTCAACTCCTGAGCATCGCGCCAGCCCTGGGATTAGTTTTTAACATGAAATTTTTAAATTGCATAAACGCCTAAAAGCCATAACAAATTCCATTGTGCAGAGTTCAGTCTTCTTGAGGATGCCATGGGCATCCTGTCATTCTAAATGCTATAGGCATTTCCTAGACGCTCTTGTAGTTTGGCTTGGCAGATGACCCAGGTTCCTCACAGCAGACCTAAACTCTAACACTGTAAGGTGGAAGTAGCTGTAGAGACATCGCCCCCTGCAGCTTCTGTCACAGATGTCATCTGTCCAGCTTCAGCTTTGTAGGTACGGAAACAAGGTGTACTGGTGAAGATCACAAAAGTAAGATGTCCCTGACACTAATGGGTGACTTTCTCACCCCGGCTTCCTCATCCCAGTAGATTAGAAGGTCAACTTCTGTGCTGTGCTCTCAGACATTCCTGCAAGGCCAGCTCAATGATTCTATTGCTCTTAAGCCCTTTGATAATAAGTCTTAAATGATTTTAAATTAAAAGCCACTAAAGCAAATTGTATGGCATGCCCTGAACCGAGAGACTTGTAGAAACTCGAACTAGATAGTCATCGAGGGATGAGACGCTGGGACAGCTTCCTGATGGGTTGAGTCTGAAGCCCCAGGATCTGGTCAGTTAAGTAGTTAGGATGTAGCAGTTTGTGGTAAGTAAAAGATGGGCTGCTGGTAGACCGTGGGATGGAGAGACAGAAGGTACTCAGGTCCCAAGGTCATCCAGAGGACCATGTCTGTTAGAACCACATCTGTAGCAGAAAGAGTATAGTGGAGTTTTAATACAAAATCTCAGAGATACGCTGGCTACTGACAAGGACTTACGAAAAGTTGACAAACGACTTGGGTTTTGAATTTTTCATTTTGAGGCTCAGTCAGAGAATTAATATTTCTTTTGCCTGTAAATAATCTGATATCTCTGTTGCTGCGGAGACGATAAAATCAAAATGAGCCTCAGATTCTCTTGTGTGTGAGCGTGTGTGGTCGTCATGACACAGATGGAGCTCATAGACTAACCGGATGGCGTGAAGGTCCAGCATTGTGGGCTTCAGCGGACACTAACGTTGGCAAGTGCAGATGCGAGCTGATGTAGACGATGTGGAGGTTGTGCCATCCCCAAGTCTGCTGTCTTCTCCTGTGCTTACTCCCCGCCCCACATCCCTTTCTCTTTCACTCTGTCTTCTTGAGACAGTCTCGTGCAGCCCAGGTTGCCCTGAAACCTGGCCTGGAACCGCTGATCTTCCCACTTCATTTCCCAGGTTCCGGGGTTATAGTGTCTACTACTGTAAGTCACCCCCACCTCCTGTTGTAAAGCACAGTAGACCACAGGAGACACAGACCTCCATTCTGCATGGCAGAGTATGATTCTGGGCCAGTAGACATACTGGTAGCTTCCTAATTCCCCAACTTCCTTCCATCAGAGGCTCTCTCAGAGGGTGATACCTACTGCAGAGAAGCTGAGGCCATTCTCCTGGTGTCTCTGTCACCCACCTAACATCATGAGGTTGCTTCCTTAAATGGCCGGAGTGGGTTCTGTCCTTTGAACTGAGCCCAGAGACAGAGGGCTAATAAATTATTTCATCATTGGCCCTTTACATTCTAGCTCAAACCACAATTTTAAATTCGTTTAAGGGCCTTATAGGAGCAATTTATAGCCTCAGTAGAAATGACGCATCACACCTCTAAGAGGAGGCAGATAAGGCTCTGCTTGAATTCCCCCTGAAAGAAGCTTCTTAGACAATTCATTCCATTTTGAACAAACTCCTTGTAAAGATATTTTTTTCTATAATCAGCTGGAATCTGTTTGTAATTTGTGTCCCTTGATAGAGTTTCCTGATAGCACATTGCTTTAGTTTCCAGTTAGCACTAATGTAAAGTTCTGGTACGTGTTCCTTCTGTATGTAATTTGGCTCCCAGATTCTTTAACATTGTATACATCTAAGAGAGAGGAAGTGGGAGACAGCGGGGATCACTGGTCCTTTTGGGGACTGTAGACGGTGGCTGAGTTGATAAAGCAACAACTGTGGTAACTTAAAGCAGAAAGAGTTTATTTGGGCATAGGGTTCCAGAGGGATCGAGTACATATGAGGGATAGTGTGGGAGGCATGACAGCAGGCAGGGCTGGTGGCTGGGACAGAGAGACAAGAACTTACACCCTTAAAGGTAAGCACAAGGTAGAAACAGTGAACTGGATGTAGTGTGAAAATTTCAACCCTCAAAGCCCCCAATGACTACTTCCTCCAGCCAGACCATAGCTCCTAAACCTCCTCAAACAGCACCCCCGGCTGGGGACCAAGTACTCAAGTGCATGAACCTATTGGGCATGTCTCATTCAGACCCTACATTGAGGTGTGTGATAAAAGTATTCCCTTTGAATAAAAGTTCCATTGCCAGCACTGGAACTTTCCAGCCCACTGGAATGTCCTATTTTTACAAGTTTATCATTAATTTATTAGTTCATTTACGCTTGAGCAAATGAATGATCTTTGGTTCATATACTTGTCAGCATGAATTTTATTATTTTGAATATTTATTAATGAATTATTTAATTAATGAATATTTATTTTGAATATTTACTTTTGAATATTTATTAAATAACATTTCCATTTTCATTTCTCATACCACCTATTATCAAAACAGCTGGTTGTAATCTCATTGTGTGCTTATCTCTGCTATAAAGAAAATTCCAAGAAGGAAATGATTTTATCTTTTTTGGAAAGACTTGTTTTTATTTTCTGCGTATACATGTTTCCCTGCATGTATGTATGTGTACCACATGTATAAGTGCCCACAGAATCCAAAAGAGGCCATCAATCAGCTGGAGCTAGAGATGACTGTGAGCTCCATGTGGGTTCGAGAAACCTAACCTGGGTTTTCCGAACAACTGATGCTTTTAAGCATGGAACCGTCTCTCTATTCCAAAGACATTATTTAGTGTCCTTGCTGTGTCTTTGAAATCTGGTCTAGAACATTAAACGAAGTGGGCTCTTATTTCTGTCTCTGTATCTGTCACTCTCTCTCTCTCTCTCTCTCTCTCTCTCTCTCTCTATATATATATATATATATATATATATATATAGTGTACATGAATGGATGTCTACAGACACAGTGGCACAAGAGGGAGTGAAGGAGCAGAGTGGGGGAGGCTCATTTTCTCTTGGCACATACCTGAGACCTTAGCCACTGAATCCTTAGCCACTGAAAACAACATGTTTTCATCTAACGAGTTGTGTTCAGCTGCTTCCCACTTGTATTCTGTGCTGGGTCAAATACGGAGGCTCTTCTGGGTCAATATCTAATCCCAGTTCATGTGAGCCTTCAGCATGATTTATTTCCTTGCAATATAACCTGAGTGACACAACATCTTAGCCTGTTTGTGGCAGGAGGCAGCTTTCAGTGGCTCTAGGTACTTCCAGCCACATAGTTCTCCCATTTGCAATTCACAAGTGACAGTTTGTTTCTTCCGGGGCACAGAGGACCTATCTCTCTCTCTCTCTCTCTCTCTCTCTCTCTCTCTCTCTCTCTCTCTCTCTCTCTCTCTCTCTCTCTCCAGAGCCTGAGGCAATGGAACTTTCGTGTATGGATATGGGTGCAGATGTGTTTGGAGGCTGAGGGTGATGTTATGTCTTCCTAGATCATTCTATACCTTATACCTTTTAAAGATAGGGTCTGTCACTGAACTGCTTTGGCTAGACTGCCCGGCCAGAACATTTCAGGGATCCTCCTGTCTCTTCTTCCTCAGTCCTGGGATCATAGATATGTGATGTGTTTATTTAGTTATTCCTTACCAATAAAAAATTGGGAGTCAGATGTCAGGGTAAGAACTTGAAAGATCAGAGAGGCAACGGATCAGTTAGTAGTGACTCCTATCTCTTTTGTTCCTTCCAAATGGCTGAGATCCTTTCTGAGCCTTGCCTTACTACTTCCTCACTCCTCCAAAGTCTCTATGACTAATTTTGACTAGCTCTGTCCTCTGGTTCAAAACAAACTTTATTGTCAAAATGCAATCAGAACATTGCACAACAGGTGTGTGTGCCAGTGTTCAGCTTTTTATGTGGGTGATGGGGAATCTGAATTCAGGTCTTCATGCCTGCATGGCAAACACTTAACCATCTGAGCCTTCCCTCCAGCCCTATATCATATAACAGATCACAGTCTCTGCGTCTCACCATATTGGTAACACTATGGTGCTTAGAAGCCTGTCACAGACTTACATTTGAGGGGAGAGACTGACACAGAGGTGTGGCTTATTGCAGGGTAGGTAACCTTGGAGCATATTTGCCACAGGGGCCCAAGGACAAATTGAAACAGTAAAAGAGAGAAAGATATTTGGCATTTCGTTTTTCAGGTTCTTTCTCCTTCTTATAGACACTCCCTTGCACTCCACAGACAGGATATTGCACTGCTCACAGACTTAGCCTGGGAGGATCCCAGGAGGACGCATGTCAGAAGTCTCTGACTTGGAATCTGTGACTCAGCAAATGATCCACATCATTTGCAATGTCTCACTGAACTCCAATTTCTCTTCAGTAAAGAGGAAATCCAAGAGACACTGAGGCTGGCTGTGGGTTCCTGGCAAATGGCTAATTATGAAGGAAGGAGCCTTCTTAACAAGATGAACCAAATTCTAAGCTGGAAAGATGTCTGTGAGTGATGCCATAGGAGTCACTTATGGGGAGGGGGGCTTCATTTAGTGAGCCCGAACTGCTGCGGGAGTAAGAATCGCTCTGCAAGAAGGCTTCACTACACACAGGGAAATTTCTTATTGCTTAGCTTTCTTCCAAGGAGTTGAACAACCAGAATTTTAGTTCTTGCCCTAGGCAAACAGAAAGGGGATTGCATGCCAAGCCTGTGGGTATATAGCTAAGACGGCAGCTCATATGCGTTTGAAAATCATAAGGTAAAAGAACAGATCACTGTACTTGCATTGAAGGAACCCACCAAAGACCTAATATATCATAGTGAAACTAAGGCCTCATCAATTGTAAGAGACACATCATTTATGTGCCAGAGTAATGGAAATTAAACAAGGACAAGCTACTGATTGTAAGACACATAGTCATTTCAGAGTTATTAATATGTACCAGAAAATGTGCTCAGTGTGATTGGCTTCCAATGGCAGCTGTATCTGGAATTGGTGCTATGTCAAGTCCTGATTCTCAGCGGAGCTGAAGACTGAGAGACCTCAGGATATGACACTGATTACTCCACTGTTACCAGGAAAATGAAATCTTTTTAGAGTCAGAATTGTCCTTAGAAGCTATCTAACCTGAACCCCCTCTGAGAAAAGAAACCAAATCCCTTTCTTTGTTGGGTTGTTTTCTGACTTCTGCCCCAATATTTTGAGTGCGGCTTTGTGCTGCATTTTCTAGTGTTCTTTATCAGATAGTGAGGGCCCAGGCATCTCTCTCATATAGTTCAGAATCACCTTCTTAGGGAATGTCGCTGCCTTCCGTAGCTGTGTCCTACATCACCTAACAATCAAGATTGTCCAACAATCAAGATGATCTCACCCTCCCAACTCTCCATCTCCCACCCTCACCCCAAGATGTGTTTGTGGGCCAATGGGGCCTAGGCAATGCTTTAATTGAAATTGCCTTCCAAGATAATTCTAGGTTAAGTCAAGTCGCTGAAAAAATTAACTGGGACAGCTATTTAACTAGACATGACTAGTCTAGAAAACTTGGACAATTAATAGGGTAGGTGTCGGAGCTGGAGAGTCAGCTCGGAGGTTAAGAGCACTGGCTGCTCTTGTAGCGGATCTGGTGTGGATTCCCAGGGCTAACGTGGCACTCACACAACCATTTATATCTCCACTTCTAGGGGATCCAGTGCCATTTTATAGCCTTCATGGGCACTAGGCACAAAATGGTGCAAAGACATAAATGCGGGCAAACATGTATACACATAAAATAAAATAATTAAAAAATAAAGTAGCTGTTACTGGTGTAATGAGAAAGTTAGAGTCTATAGAGAGAAGCCATGCCAAGGGGAGGGCATTAAGGCTCACAACACGTGCCAATAGTAGTGTCTCCATTGATTCATTCTGCTTTTCATTCAAGGAGTATGCCTATGGTTTGCTAAGGTCCAGATCAATGACGGGTGGAGTTCTCTGAGTCTATTCCTCAGAACTCACAACTCTTCTGAGAATTGGCGAAGTGTCAGTAGCTTCCTTAAGATGAAGAGAGTGGCAGGGATACGCCGCCAGGGAATCAGACCAGGCTCTCGGGGTAGTGACAAAGTGGTTCCTCACAACGGAACTTTACAAATTTCTTGTTACATCCTCATATGGAAGCCTAATGCAGCCCTAGTTTTATCACCAGTGTTGCATTGGTACTTGTGTATCTTGGCAAAGAAAGTGTCTTGCAAACCTTGCCTTGTCTTGTTGAGGTTTCATTGAACAGATCTCAGAACTCTTGGCCAGTGTTAACCGTTTATGCTGGGTGATCACACTCATTTCCTATCAGCACATCCTTTGAGTCTCACACACATGTTACCAGTCTATATCTGCAAATGATTTGTTACTGTTGATTGCAGATACATAGTGGAAGGCCTCTGTGTACCTGTTCTCATGTATTGCTCCCTCAGGTCCATATTGCACTTGACCAGGTATTTCCAAGAGTTCAGGACACAGGTCTACCTTTTATTACCAATAGAATCGTCTACGGTGGGGGTCACAGTCACCCACAAGGAAGTTGTGAATTAGCTGCAATGTCTTTGACAATGCCCTTTCCCAGAACCTCCTGTTTCAGCCACACTGGTTTATACCCAGTCGTTTCTCCCAGGCTGAACTTCAAGCTCTGCAGCTCCATTTCAGATGGGTTTTGGATCTCAACCAGGAGAAATTCAATATTCAAACTCTTACGAGAGCTATTCATAGGTGTCTTGCTTAAATCCAATTTTAGGAAAGTATTAAGTAGGTTTTTTTTTCAAGGTCAGTGCCAATGAGTTCTTGATGGTCATTGGGAGAACTAAATGAGAAGGAACCCATTTTCTCTTGTGTTTGAAAGGTATATTTTTTAATCCTAAGTGAATTTAGAGATATAAATAGAACAATATCTAAATTCATTGCAGCACTTCATGGTAGGTTTTCTAACTCGTATTTTTCCAGGCCAACGTTTGTGTATTCATTATTGTATCTTTTTATTTCATTTTCTGCCCCCCATAGCATTTTTTTATTGATTCTCTAGGAGTTTTACAGCGTGCTTCTTGATCACAATCCCTTTCCAGTCCTTCCAGGTCTGCCCCCCTGTGTGACTTCCTCCCCAAAAGAAGTAGAAAATAAAAGTCAGAGAAAAAAAAAAGAGAAAGTAAGAAAAAGAAAGAAATAAAAAACCAAACGAAAAACCAACCAAGCAACCAAACCCCAATCCACTCTGTGGATTTGTATACCCACTGGAGCGCAGTCTTAGTGGCTGCCCCTTCAATGGAACTGAGTCCTTCCGCTTCCACACCTCCACCAAAAGCCATCAGTTGTGAAGAGCTACTTTTCAGCATCTCCATCACACGTTTAAAAGGCTTTCTTTGTCAGCTTCCTGTCTGGGCTGTTCCTTTTTTCTGGGGGTGGCATTAGGAGGGGTCGGGGTTGTCACGGAAGCCTTCAGAGTCTCTCCCTCTCAGCTGTGCATCTGTGGTCCTCCATATCACAGCAAGAACAGCCTCCTCGCTCTTCCCAGTCATCAGGAGCACCTATCACGGGCCTCCACGTGACTTCTGGTGACAGTACAGACTGCAAACCATGGACCCGGACAAGGTCTTCAGAGGCTGTGCAGACCACAGTCATAGACATGGCCTCAGGCAGCAGTGCAGGTCACTCAGATCAGTATAGTTCTCAGTGGCAACATGACCCATGGACATTGACATGAATTCAGGCAGCAACACAGACCACAAACATTTGTCTGCATGGCCTTGGTGGTAACTTGGACATCAGCTACTTTTTTTCATTTTCAATTTGTTTTCTACAGCATTATATTGTGATTTTTTAAACATTTCACTTAATTAAAAAATTTATATTATATTTGTTTGTTTGTATTACAATATGCATAGGGGGCCCAGAGTAAAACTTCTGGGAGTTGATTTCTCCTTCCATCGTGTGGATTCTGGGCACTGAACCCAGAATGCCAGGCTCAACAACAAGAACCTTTCCTCACTGAACTGTCTTGCTGACTGCCAGCATTTCAGCTTAAGTTAATATTCTGTTTTCATTCATTCGTTCGTTCATTTGTCTATTCATTCATTTATTTGTTTTTTTGAGACCAAGTTTCTCTGTGTATTCACCCTGGCTGTCTTGGAGCTAGCTAGCTCTGTAGACCAGGCTGGCCTTGAACTCACAAAGATCCACCTGTCTCTGTCTCCTGAGTTCTGGAACTAAAAGCATGAGCTACCACAGGCCAGTTCTATTTTATTTCTTTTGCTTTGTTTCATCTTTTGGTTCTTGGGCTCCTTTATACATTTTTTTTCTTTAGTTTAACCTCTCGCTAAGTAAAGGAACCCTCAAAAAAACTTAAACAACATTGCAGAAGAAAATGAAAACACAAAGGGGCTGGAGAGATGGCTTGGCAGTTAAGAGATCTTGGTGCTCTTACAGAGGACAAGATTTGTTTTTTAGCACTCACAAGGTGGCTTACACCCATGTGTATATCCAGGTCCAGGAGTTATAGTGCCCTCGTCTGGCCTGTGAGGGCACTGCAAGCATGTGGTGCACAAACATACAGGGAGGCAAAACATTCACATACATAAGAATAATTTAAAAAGAAGAAACCATAATTCTTTAAATCTTTTAATTTTAGTTTATTATGCTAAGAATTTCATATATTAGACACTACACATAGAAATATCACAAACACCTGGAACTTTAAATAGAGGGTCAGCACAACTGGAGCTGTTTTTTCACCCTTCCTGAATGCATTCCCTATGCCCACTCTCATCTGAATTCATTGTTTACCATGCTTCTGAATCTCTTCTTGTTTTGATAGCAGGCCTCTTTGAATAATGCATATTTGAATACATACCATTTAAATATTAAAATTTAAATATTCTGCATAAAAGTTACCTAGTGTGCATTGATCTATGACTTGCTGATTGTACATATATGTGTACATATAGGTACATATTGTTTCCTTGTGCATATGCATTCATGAACATTTGAACCAAATACAGTTGCAGGGCACCTCATACAGGAAGAAGCCATTCCAGCACGGATAGGGCCAACCACTCGGAGAGAAGCTGTTAGCAGTTGATGGCCGCTGAGGGAAGGACAGTCACTATCCTTTGGGGACAAGGCCATAGTACATGGCCCATGCTTCAGTGGATTGCCCCATGCCCATATGCATATTGATGACTCAAGGGGTTAATAATACTAATAAAAAAGAAGAGGATATGAAATTGGGAGGGAGAAACTGGGGGGGGTGGCACTAGGAGTTTGAGAAAGGCAGATGGATATGATCACAGTACATTGTATAAATCTGTGGGAATTTCAAAGAGCAAATAAAAATATTTTAGAAACGTATGACTTACATTCATGCTACAGTGAAAACATAATTCATTTCAACAGAAGAACATTGTTCTAAAATATATCAACTCATCCTCCTCCTCATGATGAGTATTTGTTATTTTCAATATTTTTGGTTTTTATACATTTTTACAGAAAATGTAATTAAGATGCTATGCAAATTTCTTTATGAGCACACAGGTGAGTTTCTCTAAAGAAACTCTGATTTGGGGATAAATTGTGTCTTTTCAAAATCCATATATTGAAACACAAACTCTCAGGACCTTAGAATGCGAGCAAAAACAGGTCTCATAAAGAGACGACTGTGAAAATGTGTGTTTGGGATGAGCCCCAACCCAGTGACAGGCATCTTTAGAAGGAGAGGAGGGCAGGACACACAGACCTCAGCAACGACAATGCAGGGCACTGGCAAGCATGTCATACCCCGTGGGATCACCATGTGAATAGGTACCAGGAAGGCTGCCACCTGTGAGATAGAGAGATTCCAGGAAACAAAGTCTGGGGACATCTTGGCCTTGTACTTCTGGCTTCCAGACTGAGAGAAATTAATTTCTGTTTTTAAACCATCCTGTAGGTGGTGTTTGACTATGCCCTCACCAGTAAATCAAAATTCTCAGTTTGTGGAGATGGGTTGTTGCAAGCAAGCTTCAGCTTCCTATTCTTTCTAAAATGGTTGAACCAAATTACATTTCCCCTCCAAGTTGAAACAAATTACATTTCTCCTCCACGTACCTTCTGACACACAGCCTTGTTGATACCACGGGAAGGTTTGGCATGGCATTACATCATGCCTTTAATTTCTACTCTACTTTTAGTGTGTTCCAATAATTTTTCTGAAGCAGGGTTGCCCCCTATGGCCCAGGCTAGCCTTGAACTTGTAGTAATTCTCTTGCTTCAGCCTCTCAAGTGTTGGGATTATAGTTTTAAGGCAGCATACCCAGTTCAAATTGAAGGTTTTAGAGATTTTTACTAGCCACTTGGCTTTGCGTTTTGCTGTCTGAAACTTTTACGTTCATGCTTCTTTCTATTTTCAAAACTTGTTGGGGAGCAGCATTCTGCTAATGTCATTAGTTTAGATGTTTTATTTTGTTGCTTCAAAAATTTTTACATAGTTTGCTTTTGTTTTTAGTTATTAAAGGAGCTGCAAAAATTCTATTCTTTAATAGAAGTTTGGTTGAATTCTATTGCATTTAAATATTGCTATGTAGATTTTGAGACTGAAGATACATGAATTTTATGTTTTGCTTTTCTTTTTACTTATTTTTCTTTTCTATATTGAAGATTAGTGAAACTTTTCTTTTAATTTAAATTTCTGCAAGTAATGTTTATCAACTATATTGGTGTATTTGTATACAGTTTGTTCATCTTAGTTTTTGTTTGTTTTTCTTGAAAAATTACATTTTACTTTTTATTTGTGCATGTCTATATGTGTGTGGTATCATAGCACACATGTGAAGGTCAGAGAACAACCTGTGGGAATCAGTTTTCTCTTTATACGATGTGTGTCCTAGTGGTCAAATTCAGGTCATAAGGCTTGGAACATGCACCTTAGACTTTGAGCCAAAGTAAAACACATGTACACACACACACACACACACCTTAATTCAATACAGAATTTTTGTGCACTTTATGGCAACCTATAAAAATGTATTTTTGGATAAAATTTTAAAAATGACTAATGATGCTGAACATTTAAACACACACACACACACACACACACACACACACACACACACACACACTTTTTTAAAAGCAAAACCAAGATATAGGGGAAGAGGGGAAATGGGGCACCAGTAATTATTTTCTAAGTTTGTATATAGCAAAATAATGGTACAGGAGTAAAATAGCTTCCCACACCGTAGAAGGCACAGAGAGGGGAGACAGGAAGGCGATTCTTGAGTTGTTTCTGCATTGCTGTGTAGGTCTGGAGGTGTTTCTCACTGCCGCTGGGTGCCTTGTCTTTTAGTGGTTGACTCCTCCTTTTGCTCTCAGTTCACATCCTGTTCACTTGAACAGCCGCGGTTAGAAATGGCGACGAGCACAGGCTGTAGAGGGCGTCATTAGCACGGGAGCAGCACACAGGTCTGCTCACTCCAGAAAGGGAGCCAACTACAGGAAAAAGGAACAGTTGCACCAAAGCCCTGCATGCATTGCCCAAGCAGGGTAGCTGCTCATAAGCTGCACCCCGGAGCTCTCTGCAGCCTTACAGGACCAGAAGTCTTGGAGCTTGGTTGGCCAGAACCTCCTTTCCCAACAGTTGTTGAGTGCTTCCGTAACCTCGGGAAGGGCCTTGTGAATCAGCTCTCAGATAGGAGAAGTTTGTTGGCTTGCTGAATCTCAGGAACCTTCCTTCTCCTTCGTGGAGGGAATCTTTCAATACAGAGGAAACTGATGGTGTCTGAGAGGGTTTGCCTGGAGTTGGATTTCAGCATCACCACCTGCTAAGTACCTGTTGCTTGGCAACCAACTTTTCCACTGTATGTTTCATCTGAAGCTAAGGATCACTACAGTAGCCACTTCATATAGGATTATTAAGAGGATTTAGCAAGATAATCCATTTAAAGAATTTATCACACTGCCTGATTCAGTAAATGCTTGCTAACACCACTCTTTGTTGTGGTATTAGAAGGAAACCAAAGGGGGAAATATCCTCCCTCTTTTTCTCTTCATTGAACTCAAGGATCAATTATGGTTAAAAAAATGCAGAGACGCTGGGACATTTGGAGATTGAGGGCCTAGTGTTACGAGTACAGACAAAAAGACAAATAGTTTTTAATATTTTAGGAAAAAAATCACATGGTTCCACTTTACAAAATTTAATACCATTCCATTAAATATAACACAGTTTCCAACGCTCTGAACACACACTAGGTAATGTGGGGTTTCTACAACGGGGTCAAGGGGTTTTAAGTAAGGAATAGCTGCAAAGCTGACTTCTGGATTCATTCATTACCATGATAAACTAGCTGACAAGAAGCCACTTAGAGGAGAAAGGACTATTTTAGGCCACAGTTCTAGGCTATAGTCCATTAATATGGGAAAGCCAAGGCAGGCGCCTGGGGCAAGTAGTCATGCCCACGCAAGGAAAGAGAGAGAAGAAATGTTCTTGGCTGTTCTACATGTGCTATCCTCAGCAACTTGCACCAGGCTAGACTTAGTGGCTTGCTCATCCTGAGTCAGCTGTAGCCTTAGTCCGATGGCAGAGAGTAGGTCTCTAGTTTTGTTCTACCATTCCCACATAGTACTTTTATATTTATTGAATAAATTAACAAAAGTATTCATACTTTAAAAAATCATAAACATCATCCTCTTTTCTGAGATTTGACTTACTATTAAGGCTTGGATGGGAAATGCCTCCCGCAGGAGGTTCTGTTTTGAGAAGTCTTGGGATCTTAAAGAGATGGGGCCTCACTGGAGGAAATGGGTTGCTGGGGGTGGGGATGGGATAGGTCTTATTGACTAGAGACTGTCCAGAACTCTCTGTTTTCTGATTCCAGGCAATATGACCAGCTGTCTTGCCATATTAGTTACTATTTTTGTCATTGTGTTAAAATTCCACAACTGAAAGCAACTTAGGAGAGAGGGTTTGTTCTCTTATGGTTGCAGGGGGACAGAGTCCATCATGGTGGGGAAAGGATTGAGTTAGTGACGGTGAGCATGACACAGCAATCAGGAGCTGGTGGTCACACTTTCATATACACACAGAAAGCAGAGGGAGAGTGAGACCAAGCGAGCGAGCGAGAGAGAGAGAGAGAGAGAGAATGAGAGAGAGAGAGGAGGTGGGTCAGGATACATAAAATCCCCAAAGCCCCACATCCCAAAATGTACTTCTCTCAGCATCCTAAAAGATTCCATAACCTCCCCCAAAGAACATCACCAGCTGGGGCCCAAGTGTTCCAATACCTTAGCATACGTGGGTACATTTCTATCCAAGCTGGCGTGCTCCCAGTTACACCGGCACAGCTGCTTCCACCGCCGTGACTGCTACCACTCCTTCCCGGCTATGAAACTGTGGACCAGAATAAAGCCTTCTACCCTTAAGTTGTTTCGATGCGGGTATTCTTTCACAGGGTTGAGAAAAGTAACTAGTAAACTTATTATCTTCCATGTACATAGTGAGTTTTATGTGGACAGCAGCCATGCCTTTCTAATGGAGTCTTGCTATCTTGATCCTGAGTAAAATGTTGAGTGTACAACCAGAGACCCGGACAGTGAGGTTGGAGAGATGACTCAGTGGCTAAGAGCACTTGCTGCTCATGCAGAGGACCCAAGTTCACTTTCCAGCCCCCACTCCGGGTGGCTCACAACCACCTGTAGCTTCAGCTCCAGGGGATCTGCCACTTTCTTCTGACATATGAGGACACTCATACACATGTGCACATATAAATTCACAGACACACCTCACACACAGAAATAAAAACAAATGCATCCTTAGATATAATTCCAAACCAGGAAGGTCACGGAAGAGACGTTTCAAAGTATGATAGACAGGGAGCTAGGACAAAGAGCCACCGAATGCCATTGCAACTGTGAACTCACGACAACTGCAATTACCGGCACTGGGACCACACAAGACTGGTCATGTCACTAATCAGCCATGAACTGGGGGGGAGGCTTGTGGGGCTCTACCATTTTCCTCTTAACTATTGGCTATTTATAGGCATTGAGGGAAGAGGGAATCTCTGGGATCACGTGTCCTGACTGGCAAGCCCACCAGGCTCCACTGCAAGTGCATTCTGGGGACTTGAACTCAGATCCTGTTGCTTGTGTAGTAGGTACTCTTATTCTCTGAGCCATCTCCCCCAGCCCTTATTTTATTTCTCACATAGAGTATTGTATATCCCAGGATGGCCTCCTACTCACCATACAGCCAAAAGTAACTTTGGACTCCTGATCTTCCTGCCTTTAACTCTGGAGTGCTAGGATTGCAGGCATGTGCCACTATGCCAGCTTTGTGCCAAGCATGGTTTATCTCGAACTCGGGATTGGACCAGGACCTGGTGCATGCCAGGCAGGCACACTATCCACTGAGCTATATCCCCAGCTTCTGTTTTTGTTCTTTTAATTGTCATAAACATTGCACGTGTTCATGAGGTAAAGCATGGTGTGTGGTTTGTTTGTTTTTTTTTTTTTGCACCTACTTTGCCTAATGATTAACTTAGGGTATTTAGAATATTGTACTCTGAAACATTTAGTGTTTCTTTTGGTTATTTTGAAGGCTGTGACACTGGAAGCTGCAGAGCCTGAAGGTATGGGGAAGCTGAATAAAGAGAATGGCCTGCTTTTAAACTGTTACAGGGCAATGCTAAAACAGATTGCAACTTGGCCACATGGTAGCCAGAAGTGAGCTTGTATTCACTGTCTCCACCATTCTCACATGGTGTAACCCGGAAGGCTGTATCAGTCCCTCTGTGCCATTCCTTCCCGGTACCGTGGAAATCTCAGAAGTACCAACTGCAGAGGGGGACTGCTGGAAGGAATGGGTGAGTTTTATCCTTCAGGGCTTAGAACAGTGTATGATGAGGGATCTGGGCACCCAAGTGATGGCTCAAGCAAGTAAGTGAACTCGAAGCTGAAGGTTTCGAGGGATGTGACCTAGGACAGGCTCACATGAGAACACACGATAGGTGGGTAGAGCGAGATGCATGGATTGCTGAGTTGCCTCTGCTACAGCCCACTGGTGACCAGTGTCCTAGGCCAAGCTGCTGTCGCAGATGCTGAGGGGTGAGACGGAGAAGGCAGATAATCTCTATTTATGTACACAGATGACACCCATGGGGAGTAAGAGAAGCTGTTATGAGTAGGCTAGCCAGCATGTGGCAGGCATCCCATGATTTAGAGCCTTCATACATTCTTCTTTCTTAAAAAAAAAAAAGCCACATGATCTAGGCACTAATATCCATTCCCATTAGTTGTTGGTAGAATCCCCGCTGCTTGACAGACTTGATATATTTTAACCCAGCCTTTAGCTTTCTCTAATCTCACCTCATCAATCCCTCTATGCCCGGGCATGTCTGCCTTCAGTTGGCAGACGTGGCAGGTTTTTCATTTCCCCCCTGTAAATGACTTGTTGATTACAGTAGGGGTCCCTGGTCTTCGGAAAGCAAGCTGGCAGATATCCTCAAAGAGGGCGTCATGAATAATAATGCCTAAGAAGACTTGAGATGAGTTTGGATGTCGCCTCTTTGAAATTCATACATCATAAGGGATGTCATTTAAACAGAAAATGGAGACGGCGCCCTGTGAAGACGGAGTCTGAAATATGCTTTCTTTACAAAACTGATCACCCCAGCTCGGAAGAAACGGACAGCTAAGCGGGGAGGAGGTGATTCCCGGGATGTGTTTCACTTGAGGATAAAACTTGTTTTTCTGATTGCACTCAGGCTCTTTACCGTCTCTGGGTTTAACTTTGCAGTTTGCAGTTCTGTTTCTAGCAAACCTTTCTCAGCTTCCTCCATTCTAGATGGTGAATTTCCTACAAAAGGCACAAAACCGAAGGTGTAAGGACAGATATTCCAAGCAAGTTGACTCAATTTCGTTTGTTCTGGGAGACAAAACAGAAATGGCAGGTGTGTTTATTGCAGGGACTTTTCCTCCCCTCTAGACTAAAGGTCCCGGGATTTGATTGCGCATGTAGCCACTTGGAGACAGTTTAAACACAGTGGCGCCTGGAACCTGTCCAGGAGCTTCTGCCCTGGGTCTGTCCTGCACATTGGCACTTCTCAATGATGCCCAGGCGGTCCTGACCTGTAGAAAAGCTTGAGATTCACTGGTGTATATTATGCCGACCACATAGACTTGGGCAATTGTGAAGAACAAATCAGATGATCCAATGGATGTATTTCCACAGAGAAGGCTGAGCTGACTCTTAGGAGAGAAGTCACTGGGAGTTGGAAGGAACCTGCACACCCAGGTACCCTGACTGGAGGTTAGGTTTTTAACATATTCATTTTGTAGATTATAGCTCAACCCACAACAATGTGGAATTTGCATATAACTTAACCTGACAACACTTTCAATCACTCCAGCTGTTTTTCTTATTTATTCTTCCACTGGATTGAATATAGACATTTCCTGTAAACACAGGCTCTTTTGGTGTTTATAGCTTCTGATGCTTTTTCTATCTTTCTGCTTTGAACTGCTTCTTCCAACTCTCTACTGTTCTCCAGAACATTATCGGGTCAGACTGGCTGTGTCATCGGTACCCTCATCTTACTCATCATTGTGAGATTGCCTGACGTTTATTCAGCGCTCTGCTTTCTGAGCTCACATACAGCACAGGCCCATGCGTTCTAATGAGCAGTCATTCAAGCCATCAAAGCATTCTTCCATATGGAATTTCTGGTCATGTTTCAGAGGGATGCTGAAATATTTCCTCTGACAATTGACACCTTTTTATAACCAATATCCAATGGACAAATGCTTTCATCCTGTGTTTGTGCATGTGTGTGTGTGTGTGTGTATACACACACACACACACACACACACACACACACACACACACACACATATATATATATATATATATATATATATATATACATATATATACATATCCCAGGACCGCCAGTCAAAAAATGGCACCACCTACCATAGACTGGGTCTTCCCCTATCAAACACTAATTTGGAAAATGCTGTATAGCCAGATCTTGAGGATGTTATTTGGTTGGTTTTTGGTTTTTCAAGACAGGGTTTCTCTGTGTAGTCTTGGCTTTCCTGGAACTTCATCTGTAGACCATGCTGGCCTCAAACTCAGAGATCTGCCTGTCTCTGTCTCCTGAGTGCCATGCCACCACTGTCTGGCAGGATGCAGAGTCTTAATTGAGAGTCTCGCTTTTTAAATGCTTGTAATTTATTTCAAGTTGACATAAAAGCAGCTAGGACAACTGCCCCTTTGTCAGTTTGGCACACAATATGTCACTGTTAAGCCACAAACTTCTTTCTTGTTTAACTCCAAGGTCACGTATTAATATCAATATTAAAATGTAAAAATTTCAAATTTAAAAAACCCCACAATCTTTACAAACTCAAACACTTAAAAAACTCAGTCTCTTTAAAATATCCAATCTCTTTTAAAATCCAAAGGCTCTGTAAAATTCCAAATCTCTTTAAAAGTTCAAAATTTCTTAACTGTATGCTCCTATAAAATCAAACAAAAATTAAAGACTTTCTTTCTTAAAGAGGGAAGAACCAGGGCACAGTCACAATCTGAGCTAAGCAAAACCAAACTCCAACAGTGTAGATAACTCATTGTCCAATGTTTGGGATCCGCTCACCATCTTCTGGGCTCCTCCAGAGGGCTTGGGTCATTTCTCCAGCTCTGCACTCTACAGCACACACAGTTTTTCTTCTCAGCTCCAGGTGGCTCCACTCCACAGCTGCTGCTGTTCTTGGTGGGCATCCCATGGTACTGGCATCTCCAAAATGCTGGAGTCTTCTGCTGCAACTGGGCTGCACTCTCACCAATAGCCTCTCATAGGATCTTTTCATGATGCCAAGCATCAGCCTCTCTGCATGGCACCTTCAGTCCTGGGCCTGAGGGTTCAACCGCTACTGAGGGTGCACCTCCTCCAGTGCCCTCTCCCGGCCTCTCATAGCGCCAAGCCTCAGCTGCTCACCATGATCACGTCATGCCTTAAAACTGGTACTACCTGGGAGACTCGTGACCAAGTTCAGCTGCCTGTGTGAGGTACAACCTTGGCTGCCTGTGGAACACAACACCTGAGTGCCGATCCTGCAGAAACACTTCCAAAAGATTCAGTGAAGAAGGAAAATGTAGGACCAAATAAAAGATCATCTCCACCACCAGGAGACTTATAATCAAGTACAGGGAAAGACGGTATGAATGAAATGGGCCACAGGGAGGTGGGTGGGCAGACTTCCCTCAGAAACCAGTCACCTGCTAAGCCTTCTACCAAGATATTAGTGTACTAACATGGGGGCCCTCTTATAACATATTACCTCCATGTTTGGAAGAGAAGAGCAAACCAAGTGGAAAGAGTCAACACCGATTCCCCCACTACACACATTTGAGGGGGTTTATCAGGGCATTCATACGAAGGGTTGGGTATCCAACCCAAATGTCACATTTGTAGGTGGTGTTCCGTTCTCTCAGTCGTGATACATAGTGAGGCCCCCGCTGGCACTACCAGAAGATCTGACAGTTCCAAACATGAGTTACTTCTCTGGGTTATTTTGCCAGAAGGCCACTTAAAGAAGCTAGTGCTTTGGAGCATGGAACTTGGAGAGGAGACTAACGAAGTTGGCAGATTGTCTAACACACTTGGGGTGAAACAAAACAGAATGTTCATATAGTTCACACAAAGGAAATGAAGCATACTTCTGTACACATGTTACCAAGTGATCCGGTATTAGGGGGGAAAGGCAGCTATTTCTCTCAAGTCTTAAGTTAATTTCATTGTTTGATGTCTGAAGAATGGGAATAGGGTTCTCACACCTGACCTTATGTTTTGTGCTCTTACACTGTGATTTCATTGAGCTCGGCTCTTCCCCTTTAACAGCTTGAGGGGAGCTTACTGCCTTAGTTCATATTAGCTGTTATTTGGTTTGACAGCTTCCTGCATCTGCAAAATAATTTCCTTAGATTTTGGGCTGGCACTGTTAACTACTTTCCTAATATCCATTCCTCTTTCCCATTTCCAAGCACGGGCCTCTCTTTGTTTGCCAGGTCCAGGTGCTGAGCCCTACAAGTTCCTGGGTTCCCTATTCCATGGACCTCACCGTTAGGCTAAGGGTTAGTCTAAAGCTTAGTCTGTGGGACCCCATTCTGACGTGAGCTTTTGGAAAACTTTTCGTTCTCCTCTTACACAAATAGGAAGCTGTAAAAATGACCTAGTAGGGGAAGCGACTGCTCCGCAAGCCTGGAGAACTGGGTTCAGATCCCCCAACACCCACATAGAAATCCAGGTGGAGCATCATTACCTGCAATTCCATGACTGGGAGGCAGAGTCAAGGGAATCTGGGGGCTCGCTGCCCAGCCGTCCCAGGTAAGTTAGCGAACTTCACATTGAATGAAAGACCCTGTACCAAGAAAATAATGTGAAAGTTAGCTGGCAAGATTACTCGGGGGGTAAAGGCACCTGCTGCCAAGCCTGACCACCTGGGTTTGATTTCTAGGACCCTCAGGGTAGGAGAGAACCAATTCCTATAGGTTGTCCTCCTACTTCTCCACACACATGGTTGCATATGTGACCCTACAAACACACACAAAATAATTGTGAAAAGTTAAGATATATAATGTGAGCAATAGATAAAGATACTTGACATTGACCTTTGGCTTTCATGTGCACCTGCACACACATGCACATAAGTGCATACAGCTTGTACAAACACACAGAGCAGCTGGTACCATTGTCCCCTTGCTCTAGGCTTTGAATGGAGGCATGCCACTGAGCATTTGGGCTGCTGTTCCGTGATCATATAACCTCTGCAAGAAGCAAAGGAAGAGAGAGTGAGATATTTGCTTGTGTTAGCTGTTTTTAAGTCTTCACTCTGGCTGTGAGCATGATTTCCTGGGTTTTGGGGAAATGTCAAGGTTTTCTTTTATTTAGGAAGGCACTTGAGTGTCAGAACTATAGATTTTAGACTCAGAACTCCAGGATTGGGGTCATGACTGTGTGTATCACTTACTGGGATGTGAAATTGGACAAGCTAGATTTTTTTTAATCCTTGGCTTTCTCATCAGTGAATGTAAAATCATGTTGCTTAGCATCTAAATGAACTGCAAAAAATTACCAGTGGAAATAAGTGAGATATTCTTATTAAAATGATTTGTGTATGGTCATTAATTGTCGTGACAAAAGGAACTGCTTTGCAGTTGAGGAAGTGGTATTAATTTACATCTGTTGTGGATTCTTAACTCTATGCACTAGCTCACTATTAGGTAGTCACTTGAGTTCACTGAAGAGAAGAGGAAGCTGAGGCATGGGAGGTTACTCTTAAGAACAAAACCAAACGAAAACCAGGGGGCTGGAGAAGTGGATCAGCAGTTAAAAACTTGCTGCTCTTTTAGAGGATTCATACCAGAGCTCACAGCCACCTATGGATGTGACTCCAGCTCAAGGGATTCTGGCAGCCTCTTCTGGCCTCTGTGAATACCCACAAACACAGGGGAACACACACACACACACACACACACACACACACACACACACAAGCATACACTTACACATAAACATACATTTACATATATACCCACGCATACGCACACACAAGAATACACTCACATAAACATATACTCACACATACACACACACACACACACAAAGAAAACATAAAAATACATCCTAAAACCCTAACAAAAAAAAGTTCTGTGCTCTGCATCCGAGCCAGACCATCTGCCATCTCCTCTCCCCAGCGCTTTCCCATGCTTCCTTCTGATGACGTGGTGGTTTCTGTCTTCCTTTCTCTAGGAATCCTTCCTTATGCCCCTTATTAAAACCTTTTCAGAATCCCATTACTCCATCTGATTCCTGTGTTCCCGTCATTGCAAGGGTAGATTCTGGCCCATTCAGAAATAACTAAACACAGGAGCATGGCCTGGCCCTGCCATTTCTTTTAACGACTTCCCACTTGGGTTCATTCCTTTTCCCATCAAGCCATCTCAAACACATAGCCTGTAATGGGATCCAATCATCATTTCTCTTCAACACTTGAAGTTTACCCCTAATTGCTTTTGTCCACAGTATAGGAGAAAATATTCTGGCAATCTTGCTGCATATTCTTTTCAGTAAGACTAGCAGTATTGAGTGTCTCCCTTTCCTGCCCTTGCCCCCACATCAGCCCCCGACAGTGCCCATAAAGCCCGAAGGGCAGGGAAGCAGAGTTACCCAGCACTGGGGCCTTTCTTAGTTTCAAACATGCACTTTTTAGGTTGGTTGTATTGTCTTCCTTTCCACTGGGTCACTCTTTATCACCACGGTCTGTTTCAGTTTGTTCTGAGACACTCTTACTGACTGGAGTCATTATGTTCTTATTTCTTCTTTTCTACTGCTGTCAAAATTGTCTTCCATCTTCTGCCTGTGGGCTGCTCTCCGCCCTAAAGACGTGCTGATGGGAGAGAATGGCAGGGAAGCCGGCTGCTTCTATATTTCTACTGGCGATTTAAACAGCTTTTCACCAAATTTGTCACTATTTTGAGGATTATCTGAGGCCTTCTTTATAGTTCTCTGTCACTATCATGGTTCTCAGGGTGTCAGAGAACACAGCAAGGGTAGGGGAGGAGCAGACAAGCAGGGCTGATCAGGCGATCCCTTTCCTACTGAGGCTGAGGGAGGCCAACACTGTGAGGGTATACATAAGCGACCCCAAAAACTCTACCAAAGAACTCCTACACTTGATAAACACCTTTAGTAATGTGGCAGGGTACAAGATCAACTCCAAAAAATCGGTTGCCCTCCTATACACAAAGGAAAAAGAAGCAGAGAGGGAAATCAGAGAAACATCACCTTTCATGATAGCCACAAATAGCATAAAATATCTTGGGGTAACTCTAACCAAGGAAGTGAAAGACCTATTTGACAAGAACTTTAAGTCCTTGAAGAAAGAAATTGAGGAGGATACCAGAAAATGGAAAGACCTCCCCTGCTCTTGGATTGGGAGAATCAACATAGTAAAAATGGCAATTCTTCCAAAAGCAATCTATAGATTCAATGCAAATCCCATCAAAATCCCACCAAACTTCTTCACAGACCTTGAGAGAACAATAATCAAGTTTATATGGAAAAACAAAAAACCCAGGATAGCCAAAACAATCTTAAACAATAAAGGAACTTCTGGAGGCATTACCGTCCTGACTTCAAACTCTATTACAGAGCAACAGTGTTGAAAACAGCTTGGTATTGGCATAAGAACAGAGAAGTCAACCTATGGAATCGAGTAGAAGACCCGGGTATTAACCCACAAACTTATGAACACCTCATTTTTGGCAAGGGAGCTAAAGGTATACAATGGAAGAAGGAAAGCATCTTTAACAAATGGTGCTGGCATAACTGGATGTCAACCTGTAGAAGAATGAAAATAGATCCATATCTATCACCATGCACAAAATTCAGGTCCAAGTGGATTAAAGACATCAACATTAATCCGACCACTTTGAACCTGATAGAAGAGAAAGTGGGAAGTAGTCTACAAGATATAGGCACAGGAGACCACTTCCTAAGCAGAACCCCAGGAGTGCAGACAATAAGAGAAACAATGAATAAATGGGACCTACTGAAACTGAGAAGCTTCTGTAAAGCAAAGGACACTGTCAGTAAGACCAAAAGGCTACCTTCCGACTGGGAGAAGATCTTCACAAACCCCTCATCAGACAAAGGTCTGATCTCCAAAATATACAAAGAACTCAAGAAACTAGTCACTAAAACTCTAATTAACCCAATAAAAAATGGGGTACTGATCTGAACAGAGAATTCACAACAGATAAACTTCGAATGGCCAAAAGGCACTTAAAGTCATGCTCAACCTCCTTAGCGATCAGGGAAATGCAAATCAAAACAACTTTGAGATATCATCTTACACCTGTCAGAATAGCCAAACTCAAAAACACCAATGATAGCCTATGCTGGAGAGGATGTGGAATGAGGGGAACACTCATCCATTGTTGGTGGGAATGCAAACTTGTGCAGCCACTGTGGAAATCAGTGTGGCGGTTTCTCAGAAAACTGGGAGTCAACCTCCCTCAGGACCCAGCAATTCCACTCTTGGGAATATACCCTAGAGATGCCCTAACATACTACAAAAGCATTTGTTCAACTATGTTCATAGCAGCACTATTTGTAATAGCCAGAACCTGGAAACAACCTAGGTGCCCCTCAATAGAAGAATGGTTAAAAAAGATGTGGAACATATACACATTAGAGTTTTACTCAGCGGTAAAAAACAATGACATCTTGAATTTTGCATGCAAATGGATGGAAATAGAAAACGCTTTACTGAGTGAGGTAAACCAGACCCAAAAAGAGGAACACGGTATGTATTCACTCATAAGTGGATTCTAACCATAATTAAAGGTCTTTGAGCCTATTATTCGTGATCCTAGAGAAGCTAAATAAGAAGATGAACCTGATGAAGATTATTTAGCTATCTGCCAGGAGGTAGGAAATAGACAAGAGTTCCAGGTAACCTCGGGTGCATGGGGGGTGGTGGTGGGAAGGTTGTTGGAAGGGGAGAGGGTTAGAGAGAAGGGAGTAGGGGAGGAATGGGGAAAGCTCGGTGGACCGGGATGAGGGGGAGGGAGGAAGGATGAATCTGGGATCAGGGAAGAATATATTTCAACTAAGGGAGTCATTTTAGGGTTTACAGGAGACTTGATTATATATGGGATCCCAGGTCCAAGGAGAGATCCCCAGATTGTTCTCTGGACAGAGGAGAGGGTGCCTGAACCGGCCTTGGCCCATAACCATACTGATGAATATTTTGCTTATCACCATAGATCCTTCATCTGGCGATGGATGGAGATAGAGACAGAGACCCACATTGGAACACTGGACTTAACTCCCTAGGTCCAAACGAGAAGCAGAAGGAAAGAGAACATGAGCAAAGAAGGCAAGACCAGAGGGAACCTTCATCTGACGATGGATGGCGATACAGACGGAGACCCACATTGGAGCACCGGACTGAGCCCCCCAAGGTCCAAATGAGGAGCAGAAGGACGAAGAAAATGCAAAAGGAAATCAAGACTGCGAGGGATGCGATCACCCACTAAGACAAGGGGACTGATCTAATGAGAGTTCACCAAGGCCAGTTGGACTGGGACTGAACGAGGACGTGATCCAACCAGATTCTCTGAATGTGGCCGGATTCTCTGAATGTGGCTGGCCCGGAGTCTTTCTGAAAAGCCATTGACAATGACACTGGGACTTGTTTCCTCTGCATATACTGGATTTTGGGGATCCAGTCTGTTTGGATACTCACCTTCCTGGACCTGGAGGGAGGGGGGAGGAACTTGAACTTCCCACAGGGCAGGAAACCCTGACTGCTCTTAGGGATGAAGAGGGAGGAGGAGAGGGAGTGGGGGGAGTGGGAGGGTGTTGGGAGGAGGGGCAGAAATGGAAACTTTTTTAATTTAATAAAATTACTTTCTCAAAAAAAAAAAAAAGAATTTGCATCTTTGCTGTCAGTGTAGACTGGAGCAGGAAGGCAAATGTAACAGGGCAGGTGAGTGGGCCAGGCCAGAGAACAACAGTAGAGGCAGTCACTGGCCGTGGGAGTTGGTAGTTTTGTGCTTTTAGCGGGTGGTGAAAATGAGGTTCCCCGTTGGATGGATAATAGAACTGAAGGAAGGGAAGAGTCACAAAGGGCCATGCTCTATGTCGGCACCTGCACTGTGCAGGCAATGATTATTGTCATTTCTAATGGGGAGGAGAAAATTCGGGGGCACAGCACAAAAGGTCACATACAACATACAGAAATAGCTGCTGGAAAAGAAACAGGCTCTTTTGACCAGAAGTTGTTCCACTTTCATGAGATTTAAAAGCTTTTCCTTGATGTGAATTTCTTGATGTATAGAAAGCCCCACAAACCAGGAGAAGGGCAGCATCGACTGGTTTCCAATTACATTCTTCTCAATATCACATTCCTCAAGCACTAGTTCCCTAATCGGAAATGGAAAATTACTTTACGCTGCTTGCCAAAGTAAAAAAATACACTACTCATGAAATGTCTTACATGCCATAAATGGAAACAATAAGTCAATATTATTTAACTATGAAATATTTAATAGAAGTACATTTTCATCACTGATTCTGGTGAAAAGAATGCAAAGGCGTGATCAATATTAAAGACATTGTTTTGTGTTTGTTTGTTTGTGTAAAATGGTCTCTTTCTGGAACAAAGAAAAACTGTTTCTGACTAGATGTAAATTTTAGGGGATAAAAGACATTTGAAAAGTTCAGTTATTGGAGAAAATGATAAAATCAAAATATGTTCTTTAAAGGTCATAAAAGTATTAGGTTATAATTTTGGAAGGTGGCAATGCTGTAATCACAGCCTGTGGAGAATACGGTGGGCATCTTTAATGACGTCACTCTGTAATTGAATGCTAGCACTCTGTGTTGCTTCAAAGATTCTACTGTATTCAGTTGGAGGATCGCACCCGCATCTCAGCTCAGCTCATATTCATTAAAGTTAAAATCACTTTGATCTTTATTCTGCAAAACATGAGAAAAAGAATGAAAAAAAGAAGTAACTTCAAAAATCACTACTCAAAAATTAATTTCTGTTTGATAACATTTATTGAAGCATCTGCTTCATGTCGGACTCCAGTCATGGTGGATACTTAGTGGTTTCCCAGTCAACAGAGGCACGGCTCTGAAGATTTCATTAGAGCAGGACAAGGCTTTATGAAGGCAATGCAATCAGTATACTGATATGTATCTTTATTTTTTGTTGCTCTCAAAATACATCTTAATTTTGTATTTATTTTGATTATTAAAATTAGCTTATAAAGCAACAGTTTTCCATATGAGGTTTACATAACATTTCCTTTTGGTTGTTTCTCCTCTCCATTTCTCACAGCATCTCTGTCCCCTCTCCCTGCTGCCCTTGCTCCCCCCCACAGTGCACCTCACTTCCAGCTTATTCTGTTGTCTTCCATGAACATAGCGGAAGGCCCAGAGCTAGAGGCGCACAAATATGAACACCTAATTTTTGATAAAGGTGTTAAAATATGTACTGAGAAGCAGTTTATTCAACAAATGATGCTGTCAAAATTGCATATCTAGCTGCGGAAAAATGAAATTCGACCCGTATCTCTCACCTCTCACAAAAATCAATTAAAATCAGGTAAAATATTTTAATTCAAAGCTAGAAACACTGAAGCTGCTAAAGGAAAAAGCAGTAAGGAGGTAGGACAGGCACTAACATCCTGGATGGAGTCCTGACAGCCCAGGACACAGCTCCAAGAACGGACAGGCGGGGTTACACAAAATTAAAATGCTTCTCTACAACCAATGAAACTGTCAAAAGAATTAACAGACTTTCTATAGAGCAGGAGAAAAAATCTTTGCCGGCCATACCTCAGACAGGGGCTAATATCTAGAATATATAATGGGCCGCAAAATGAAACTTTAAAGAAGTCCAAAAATCTGAACAGACCATTTTCTAAAGAGGATTTCCAAATGGACAAGGAGTATTTAAGAAGGTGGGTTATAAGAGTCAGGCCAGGGAGTTTGCTATGAGGCTGTGTCTCCTGCTAATGTTGTCAGAAGTTACACCCAAAGTCTCAGCAACATGACTGCCTACATGTGATCTGTACAAGGGTGACATAAATGAACACGCCAAAGTGGCTGGGGACATGCCCATGAGACCTCAACCCTACACAAAGAACTACAGGCAACGGAGGAAAGCTGGGAGCGAGAGGTGGTCTTCCCCAGGGAAGAGTACAGCAGCTGGCTGTCCAATGACAAATGGTCAGCCCTGAAAACATACATACAGTAATGCTATATGGACTGAGTGGGTTATCCTTAAGAATGCATGTGTATATGTACACACACACACACACACACACACACACACACACACACACACACGTAGTCCTGCAATTACAATTAATGAAAAAAGAGGCCATAATCTTGAAGGAGAGAGGGGAGTGGTACATCGAAGGATTTGAAGAAATGAAAGGGAGGGAGAAATGTAATTTAATGTAATTTCAAACTCTTTAAGGTGTTCAACATCTTTTTTTATTGATTTTATTGAGCTATACATTTTTCTCTGCTCCCCTCCCCTTCAACCCTCTCCCATGGTCCCCATGTTCCTAATTTACTCAGGAGATCTTGTCTTTGGTGTTCAGCATCTTTAGCCATCAGAGAAATGCAAATTAAAATGACTGATATTTAGAGGGCTGAGTCAAATCTCTAATACATAATTTAAACTGCTTACAAGTTTTAATAATTTATCTGTTTCATATATTTTCTTCTTCCATTATTTTTCAAGATAGGATTTCTCTGTGTATCTTCGGCTGTCCTGGAACTTTCTCTGCCCAATAGATTGGCCTTGAACTCACAGAGAGCCTCGTCCCTCTGCCTCACGCGTGCTGGAATTAAATGCATGTGCCATTACCACCTGATATTCATATGTTTTCAAATATTAAAAAGTAATTAATATTCATTTACATTTTTCTGGCAGATAAACTTATGCTGTGATTTGAAGTCTTTTTTTCCTAAAACACTCTCCAATAAATAGACTTAAAGGCTAGAATCCATGGGGATTTACCTGTTTACGAAGTGCTTATGTAACAAGTCTTTCTCTGCACTGCCAGCTCTGAAATAATGACCAGGACACTGACTATTAATTATGAAAGCTTGGCCTGAGCTTAGACTGGTCCCACTAGCTCTTATAATTTAAATTAGCCCATTTATTTTCATCTATGTTCTGCTGCGGCTCATTCCCTCATATTTCTGTACAACTCACGCTGCTTTCTCCACTTCTGACTGGTGACCCTCCCTTCTTCTTCCCAGGGTTCTTGCTCAGCCCGGAAGTCCCGAGTGTCTCCCTTGCCTTCCTATTGGTCATTCAGCTTTATTACACCAATCACAGCAATACAGTTTCGCACAGTGTACAAATCTCCCACAGCATGCTTATCTGAAAGGTGCAATGACTTTAGTCATATGTAGTTTTCCTTTCCTCATTGTAAATTCCTACATTTTAAAGTTCCACCAAGTGGTCTATATAACTAAAAAATGAATGGCATTCATGTTGGTTTATCAGGCATTTTATGAGGACAGCAGGATCATTCATTAATCCGGTACTAAATGAAATGTTCATGACTCAAACAAAAAATTAAATTCTAGCACTAAAAGGAAATGGACGATCCTTGGGTTGGGTTGGAAAGCCATTTTCAAGGACACGGTAGAATGACACAGTTGACAGATCTGAGGATTACGTGGGGTCATATCTCCAAAGAAATCACTCAGTTGGGGATTGACTCTTAAGTGCTATAGACAGTAATCAATATTTGTGTCTGACCAGAATTCCAAGGTCAAAACTGGAAAAATGCAATGGTATTTGGGGTGGCATCTCTGGAAGGTGGTTAGGTTCTAAAATTGGTACCCTTACGAGTGGAATCAAAAGAATCTTCAGAGAGCTTCCCCTCCTTTGTACCACATGAGCAGACAGTGAGAAGGTGGGAGTTACTTCAGAATCAATGCCTTCTGGAAATAAAGAAGCATGGAAGCTTCATTGAAAGTGCCTATACATATTCTTAAAGGAAAGCACTTTAGGGGTAGGCTAATTCCTGGGCCTGTTTTGTTTAACATCAACATTCAAGATGGCAATGCATACTTTGGGGCATGCTGAGCTCAGGGTTATGGAGAATCTGTTCAAAAGGTGAAAATGGAGAGCAGGAAAGACCCTGGGCAACTGTAAAAATCCAGCTAGTGGCACTTTGAAGGTGCCTCAACAAACGATTTTAACTAAAAAGCTATTTGCCTCAGCTAGCGGCTGTCAGAGGAGGCCTGTGTGGCTGTATCACCCTGGGGCAAAGAACAGATTATGCATGGCTGAGTGCCTGGAAACACGTAAGGAGGTAAGTGAGGTCCCAATGCCTTTGTGAGGGACTTTTGCTCGGAGTCAGTGCTCAGAATCAGCCTGACTTTTGTGTGTGATCCAGTCATGTGTCCCTCGTGGTCAGACTTTGATCCAGAACAGGTGGCTTCACTCTTCAGGCCAGGAGAGTTAATCATGTGGTATAAGATGTTTCCAGCCTAAGACCTTCCCTTGCCTGGTTAATGACTAAAGCTAACAGGCTCACGCTGGATGCGGTCTCTCAGGCTTGAACAGGACCAAGGTTAGGTGTTCAGAGTCTCTGTGAGGCTTAAGCTCTTGCAATCGAGGTCTGACAGAGCAGCCTTTCAAGGACGGTTTATAGCTGAGTAGTTTTGTGGGACAGAATTAACTGTCAGGCCCTGGAAATTGCCAATTTCTCATATTTTCAGCCAAGAGGTCTGGGGAGAGCACCAGAAGACTGTTCCTCAGGTAAAGGCAGCACCCTGCCCGCCCCCCCCACAAAGAGAGACAGAGACACACAGAGACAAAGACAGAGAGGCTGAGAGACAGAGAGACAGAGATAGACAGAGAGACAGAGTCACAGAGAGAGACAGACACATACACAGAGACAAAGACAGAGACAGAGAAACAGAGGGACACAGAGAGATGAACTGACAGAGACAGAAGAGTGACAGAGACAGACACAGAGAAGGGGGAAAAGTAGTTAAATATACAATTGCATGCAAGGCTTTACTCTTTAATTAAAGTAAGTCTTCAGGCCCACTCTCCCCTGATTACATTCATGTTAAGGAGGAATGGCTTTCTGTCTCATCCCCCACTGAGGCGCTGGGAATCTTTCTAAACAGTGCTTGGTGCTGGAGAGTAACAGTTACAGGCTGGTTTGCACATCTTGAGAGATTTGACCAGGGTGTTGGACTGACCTGGGATGAATTTGGTGTGTCCTGTTCTTTTTTTGAGTTGAAGTTTTAGAATGCAAAGCTATTTGTAGATTTAGAGAATTGTCACAAGGCTTCTTTGGAGACAGTTGTCACCAAGCTTGGTGGGGTTTATGATGAACGATATTCTCTGTGGCAGCCGATTCTCCTCCTGGCCGTGTATTATAATCAGCTCTGCTTCAACTTCAGAGATTTAGAGCTAGCCAGTCTGGGATGGGCTTGCATTTCCATGGTTTCTCCAGCAGCTTCTAATGTAATGCCCTCTTAAAAAGGCTTCTTGGGGCTGAAATACCAGCCCTGACACACATGAGAGATTAATCTGGGTTTGTTACTATGTTCTCATGTCTAAAGAGTCTCATTTAATTGAGTGTGTGCATGTTTCCTTTCAACACTTTTTTAAAAAGTCGGGTGGGAAAAGGTGTTTTCAGAGGTTTGCAATTTTTTTTTTCAGTTGATAATTGAAAGCCAGTGCGGTGAGCACTTGCCAGAGAGTTTATAAATTTCCAGACAGCTACGTTTAGGACTGTTAAGAGTCCTGACAACTGTTTTAAATGCCTTCTTTGTCAACGCCATCATCTGTCCTCTGAATCAGCCAGCTCTAAATCCAAGGAACGGCTCCGCTGCTGCCACAGACACACACTGTGGTCGGAGGATAGAACCAGAGATTGGGTTGGGTTATGTATAAGACATTTTTTTCCTGCTTCCACAGAAGGCCAGGGCCTTAACTTCTTGCGAGGTTCTTTACAGATTCAGAAGATATGCCTTGCCTAATTCCCGTGTAATGAGTGACCATTTGTTCTTCAAAATTTAGGCTATCATGTACTCTTTAGTCAGACAAGAGATTTCAAACCAGACTCAATAAGCACCCAGAGTCTTATCTTTTGTCTTCGAGTCTGCCTTGGTTATGGTTTCTACCATGTCCACAACAACTATTATAAAGGACAACATTTAATTAGGGCTTGCTTATAGTTTAGAGAGGAAGCATGGTGACACATCGGCAGACTTGCTGGAGAGCTTAGATGAGAGTTCTACGTCTGGATTGGCAGGCAGCAGGAAGAGAGAAACACTGAGCCTGGCTTGAGCATCTGAAACCTCAAAACTCACCCCTAGTGACACACTTCCTCCAACAAGGCCACACCTTCTAATTGTGCCACTCCCTACAAGTATTTGGGAGCCATTTTTCTTCAACCATCACACTGGCCAAAGATTGAAGGCGGTAGGGAACCCTGAGCTCAAAGAATTTGCTGTCGATTTCTGTGGGAATTGGAATTCTTTGAATCTATTGAGATGTGAGAGAAAGATGAAAATAAATTGATTGACCAAAAAGAGATACTAGCATGTCATAAGAAAGGAAGACAGACTTTTGAGGTGTCTCAGTGGTAGGATGTCTGACAAGAGTGCATGCACATCTCCCTTGGTTTGGTCCTCATCATTAAAAACAAGCAAAAAACAGAAAAGGAAGCTGTTCTCAGGGGCAAGTCAATAACTGGGACCTCCAGGAGAAACCATGGGTGATACAGAAGGCAATCTTTCTAGTCCTTGAGACAAAGCGTACCCTTACTTGACCTAGTATTGAGGTAGGATGCCCCTGTGTGTACTGTGAATATGTTTTATTACCATTGGTTAATAAGAAAACTGATTTGGCCAATAAACAGGAAGAATAGAGAGAAGTGGGAAATCTAAGCGGAGGGAGAGGGAGAAAGAAGGCAGAGTGAGGGAGATGCCTGCAGCCGCTGGAGGAGTAAGAGGCCAGAGCACTACTAGTAACCACAGGGCACGTGGCAATATATAGATTATTAGAAATGGGTTAATTTATGTGTAAGAGCTAGCCAGTAAACTGGCCAAGCAGTTATAAATAATATTAAGCCTCAGAGTGGTTATTTGGGAAGTGGCTGAGAGAAACTTCCAGTTATACAGTATAAAAACAAACAAACAAAAAACCCTAAAAATATTAATCCAGGCTCTGCTCTTGAATATGGCAATAACTGCTCCCCTGTGGCTTCCAATGTGGCCCAAATATTTCAGATTTGAGACTGATAAATTATATTTGCTTCAGGTGCTAGTAAAGCTTTCCACACTGCCCACGAAACAAAGCCATACAAGTCATCTTCTTCCTCACTCTCTTTTATTAATTTGTTTAAAAAAAAACCCTCCATTCAGAGAATCTGGTTGGATCACGTGCTCGTTCAGTCCCAGTCCAACTGGCGTTGGTAAGCTCTCATTAGATCCGTCCCCTTGTATCAGTGGGTGATAGCATCCCTCACAGTCCTTATTTCTTTTTTCATTTTCTTCGTTTCCTTCATCCTTCTGCTCCTCATTTGGACCTTGGGGGGCTCAGTCCGGTGCTCCAATGTGGCCGGATTCTCTGAATGTGGCTGTCCCGGAGTCTTTCTGAAAAGCCATTGACAATGATACTGGGACTTGTTTCCTCTGCATATACTGGATTTTGGGGATCCAGTCTGTTTGGATTCTCACCTTCCTGGACCTGGAGGGAGGGGGAGGAGCTTGAACTTCCCACAGGGCAGGAAACCCTGTCTGCCCTTAGGGACGAAGAGGGAGAAGGAGAGGGAGTGGGGGGAGTGGGAGGGTGTTGGGAGGTGGGGCGGAAATGGAAACTTTTATAATTTAATAAAATTACTTAAAAAAAACCCTCCATTTACCAGCATCAAGCACAACTTATGCCGATTCCCTTCCACTCCTCATTGTCTATATATTCCAATTACCCATCTCTTATTCCCACCCCATCGCTCCTTCCTAGGTTCATGACTTTGGTTTTGTGTTGTGATCCATTTAGTTTAGCCAGAGCCATCTGTATGATAGTTGTATGAGCACTACCCAGTGGAACCTGGTGGAGTCACACGAGGTACACAACTGAGAGTAGGGTTTTACCTCTCCCTGAATCGATAGGTAGCAAATAGTTCAACAGTAGAGGCTAGATCTCGTCCCCCTTCCTGCTCCATGCCTGACCCAATGCAGTCATTCCTGGCTGCTATGAGCTTATGAGTGCACAGAGGCTGCGTCGTGTACATGAGATGCAATCTCACAGTCCTTATTTTCTGGTTCTTAGATTCTTCCTGCCATTTCTCACCCTCATGGTTTCCTTTGAAGCTCATCTTAAGATCATCTTAAGGTCTTCTGTGAGATGAAATGCCTTTCTTTCTGAGCAGGGATTCTCTATACCTGTGGACACCTTCATTTCCCTGTACAGACCCTCCTTTCTAGTAACCTCCACTTACTAAGAAACATCGTGGAAGTGGAGAGATGGCTCAGCGCTTGCTGCTCTTGTGGAGTACCTGGGTTTGGTTCCCAGCACCCATCCCAGTGGCTAACAACCATCTGTAACTGCAGTTCCAGAGAATCTGATGCCCTCTTCTGGCCTCCATGGGCCCCTGCACTCATGTTCACATACACTCATGTGCATGTGCATCCATGTGCACATAATTAAAAATGAAGATTTTTTTTAAAAAAAGAAAAGCATTTGTATGTGCAACTTCTGACTCTCCTTCTAACATCAAAGCATAAATGAGGTGAGATGTGTTCATCTTGCCTACCAGTGAAAATCAATGGAGATTCTGCTAAGCCCCTCCCCAAATTGCTTTGAGCTGATCACAGCTGAGTCCATCACATTCGCCAACAGGAAATTTATTACCTTTCAAAGAGACTCATTTTGCTAGAGGTTTTCCTTCTTTCCCTCTTTCCCTAAGCCTTGACCATTTTGGCGATACACCTGGTGCTGCTTTCCTTTTCATAATAATGGAACTCGACAGGCAATTTCTGTTTTCTTTCTTCCCATCAAGGCTCCACTTCACCCAGATCGCAATTTCCCAAGACTGTAGTCCAAAAGTCTCAAAGTGATTTAGATTACATCAGGTTTCCTGGAAACCCTGCTCTCATCTAAAACATTAGTGACCTTTCCCTGCCTAGAAGCCTACACATAAGATGCCTTCATCTCACTGGCTTTGCGAGCACACAAGGGCAGCAAAGCCTCCGCTGAGTAATTACAGCTAAGCCAAGCCCTCGCTGAGTAGTCAGGGACAGGGGCACCTGGCCAGGTGTGCTTAAACAAAATAAAAGAGGGGCAGGATGTGCTGGATAGGGGATGGAGGGAGTGGAAGGGAGACGGTGTGGGCCAATATGATCAAGATACACTGTGGATGCGTAGGGAACTGTCAAAGAATAAATAAAGATATTCTGCAGAAAAGTACCCTTTTGCTTTGATTCTTTCGTGCTCTAAGCTAAGGAAGTAATTCTTCTTTTGCAGAAGTCTGTGCTTGTTATTTTTAATGATGCACAACTAATAGAATCAGTGGATTTTTTTGCTGTTTGAAATACTATCATCCAATGCCTCCAATTTGCCTCTTGTGCTTTTGTTGTGATTTCTGTGAATTCATTTGTTCAGAGGAAACCTTTCCTGATGTCCCTCAAGGGCTCTGACGGATGCTCTGAGGTGGCACAACCAGTAGTGTTTCCCTTTCCAGAACATGCCTTCCTTTCTATCCCTAGGTCTCGTTGTCATCTCAGATGCTTCCGGAACCCATGATTCTCATCTTCAGAGAGATCATTTCTCCTGTGAAGGGTAAGTGTCATATTAGGTCCTGATCTCATGGCAGAAAGATCTGCTCCAGGGTAAGAATCCACAGACACGACTGAGACCTCTGTGTCCTGGAAGATTGACCTCCCTTAAAGACCACTGCTGAGGTCACTGATGCAATCCCTGTGGCATCTGCTCTGTGTTTCTGAGACTCTGCATCATTTTCTTGCTTGTTCTAGTTTGATCTTTAATGAGTGTGAAAGGAGGCTTGAAAAAAAAAGTACTAAAAGTAAACAGTTTTTCTTTCTCCAAATAGGTTTAAAAAAAAAAAAGAAAATTATGGGTTGGGCCTGCTAGGGCTACTATCACAGATTGCCAGAAGAGAGGAGGCCTAAACAATAGAAACTCATTTTCATGCACTTCAGAGGCTCAAAGTCTTTAATCTGAGTATCATCAGGGTTAGTTCCTTTGGAGCCCTATGGAGGCTTTTCTTGCAGAATTATAGAACGTCCCATTTTACCAGCATCTCTTCTTGTCATTGTTTATGCACGTTTGAATGTCCCCATTTTGAATTAGGGTCTATGATGCTGATCTCTCGGTGTTAGGACTTCAGGTTTGTAGCACTGTGTGGTGGTGCTTGAAATTGAAACCAGGGTGTTGACCGAGGTTTTCTGTCCCACTCTGTTCTGCAGCTGTTAAGTCCTAAAGAATCACACAGAGGTCTACATTAGTTATAAACTGATTGGCCCATTAGCTCAGGCTTCTTATTTACTAATTCTTATAACTTACATTAGCTCATAATTCTTGTCTGAGTTAACTGCGTGACTTGGTACCTTTTTTGGCAAGGCAGTCACATCTTGCTTCCTTTGAGGCTGGGTCACGACTGCAGATTGTGCTTCCCTCTTCCCAGCATTCTTGTTGTTCTGCCCTATACTTCCTGCCTGGCTACCGGACAGTCAGCATTTTATTAAAAATAATACAAGCGACAGGATAAAAGACCATTGTCACACAGCACCAGGGCCTTGTGCATGCCAGGCAAGCTCTGTACCAACTGAGCTCCAGTCCCACAGCTTGTCCAAGTGATCTCATTTTAGCCTTCACCATCTCTGTGACAACTCCATTTCCAACGAATATAAAATTCAGAGGACCTAGGGAGTTAAGTCCAGTGTTCCAATGTGGGTCTCTGTCTCTATCTCCATCCATTGCCAGATGAAGGTTCTATGGTGATATGCAAAACATTCATCAGTATGGTTATGGGCCAAGGCCAGTTCAGGCACCCTCTCCTCTGCTGTCCAGGGAACAATCTGGGGATCTCTCCTTGGACCTGGGAATCCCTCTAGAATCAATGGAGATTGAGACAGAGATCCACATTGGAGCACTGGACTGAGCCCCCAAGGTCCAAATGAGGAGCAGAAGGAGGGAGAACATGAACAAGGAAGGCAGGACCGTGAGGAGTGCGTTTACCCACTGATACAAGGGGATTGATCTAATGAGAGTTCACCAAGGCCAGCTGGACTGGGACTGAACGAGCATGTGATCAAACCGGATTCTCTGAATGTGGCTGGCACGGGGACTGTCTGTGAAGCCATTGATAATGGCACTGGGACTTGTTTCGTCTGCATGTACTGGCTTTTTGGGATCCTAGTCTGTTTGGATGCTCACCTTCCTAGACCTGTAGGGAGGGGAGAGGAACTTGAACTTCCCACAGGGCAGGAAACCCTGACTGCTCTTAGGGCTGGAGAGGGAGGAGGAGAGGGAGTGGGGGGAGTGGGAGGGTATTGGGAGGAGGGGCGGAAGTGGAAACTTTTATAAATTAATAAAAAAAATAGAAAAAAATGAAACCTTGGGTTCAATGCCTCACAGAAAGAAATATTAATTTTTTAGTTATACATTTAGGAACCCTATATCTACCATATAGAAGAGCAAGGGGTAATTACCATGTTTTTAAACATTTTAGTAATAATAAATGATATATTTGTCTAAATAAAAAAAATTAATAAAATTCAGAGGTACTGGGAGTCAAGACTTCAACCTGTGCATGGGAGCTCATAATTTGATATACAGTCTGTTTCCATGTATTCCCAGTTTACTATGTAGATAGATAAATGTGCATAGAACTCTGGACCCCAGTCATGGATAGGTACAAAGTTTCTGCCCACTACAGAAGTTCTCTTAGTATTAAAAAAACAATTGTAAATACAGTTTATAGGGTTTGGTTTGATTGTCCTCAGTGCAACTCATGTGTTGAACATACCCAGGTAATTTATTCCTGGGCAAGAAATAGATCAGTAACTCAGGTCCTATACTTGAGGATTTGTAGATGCCAAAACCAAAGATGGGATTTATATCTAAGCAGCAGGACTACTAAAGGGGGCCTGCATCAGGAAAAATCAATATACACCAGAGAAGTCTGAAAGAGGGGGGTTTAATGTTGAAATACATTGTTCAGGACCCTGTGCCTATGCTTGATGGGGCTTGTATGGATGCAGTAAGCATTTAGAATCTTTAGCATTTTGGTGGGTTTGTTGTGGCTGTGGCAGGCGGAATCAGGTTGTGAAGGTCACTAAGCAGAGTGGGATGCTATTCAAGAGAGGAGAGATGAATAATTAAGTGACTTGGAGGATAATTAAGTGACAGGGGAGGTTGAGAGACTTCAGTGTGCATAGTCCATACTATAAGGAAGGCAAAGAAAACAGGCCATACCCAGCAATTGAAGTATGAATTATGAAAGAGGGCAGCCAGTTGGTTCCCATGTGTGACTTGTGCTGTAGTCCTGTGTGGAAATCTAGAGTTCTCTCAGACAAAATCTGATCATACTTGGAACTTAATGTAGGCATTTTCTATACGGTAATGCTAACTGCACTTTAAGTTTTAAATAAATGAATTTATTAAATATTATATCAAACCAAAGTAAAAGAAAAAATTCGCAAAAGAGATGGGTAAGCAGATATTATCAAATCAGGTGTTCAAGCTCTGCAGCTGAGACTTGGGAGGGGGGAGTTGGGACAGTCAGCAGGAGTTCCCAGTTGAGCTTCCTCTCCATGGTTGCATTTCCCATGGCTGGACTTCCCATGGATGAGCTTCTGGCTTCTCTTCATCTGTCGGGAGCTATGGAGTACCTGCCTCAGCACTCTTTCAGGGTTCAGAATAGGACTTGGACGACAATCAAAAATTGGCTTGGAAACAGGACCTGAGAAGTAGAACAAACTGACTGACTTAGGCACATTTTGCCTGCAAGTTTTTTTATTCCTTGGGGGAAGATAAAAGAAGGGAAAAGAAGAAGCATTAGGGTAAGGGCGAAGCATCAGGCATAAGGGAAAAAGGGCAAAGCATAGGTTAAGGGGTGGGGCAATGCATAAGGGTCAGGGCATAAGGGTTAAAAGAGGGCATAAGGGCATCAGGCATAAGGCATAAAGGGGTAAAAAAGTAAGGGATGAGGGCCTAAGGCAAAGGGTAAAAAAGGGTGATCTCCACAAAGCCTTCAGTTTATAGGCATACAGCCAAGCTAATAATCCCATAGGTGGTAACAATAGTATCAAGCATGAATTTTCACAGAGTCACAAGAAACCGGTTGATCTGGCAAGAAGGCACCTTATGTCTCAGAGGGGCCATGGCTGTGAAGTCCCCTTGGGAACACAGCATAGGTAGCTACACTAACCTGTAGACTTGATTTGCATTAGCATCTAGCTGGTTGGATTAAAAGGAATCTCTTCTGAGGACCCTGCTTCTGACTCCAGCAGGGTGCCCAGGTGAGAATTTTTCTCTCTGAAGCTAATTTTAGTAACTCAGGCCTTTTTCCTGAATAAACTGTTAATTTTCTGGGCTGTGATTTTATGTATAGTAGTTTGTTAAAAGATTACAACTTCCTGAGTCTGCTGTTAGAGCAGACATCGCCTCCTGTATGAGGCTCCTTTCTAGTCAGTGACTACTCTCTATAAAGTTTGTGGGAAACTATTTTTATGTAGATTTCAGTTATGAGAACAAGGACTTGACTGAATCTTTTTCACACCGTGGCTTCATGGTGTAGGGGGAGATATCCAGTTGCCCTACAGGAAAAGTCAGACTTATACACTACTGGGATACTATAGAAGGGAGAAATGCCGTGATTCTACAAGATTTCTACAGAATTGAGAGTGACTTATCCAAAGGACAGATGTGCCCGAAGCTCTGCAAGAACGGGTTCCCCAGGTGGAGTGTATGTATATGCTTCCCATGGATTAGTCTGATTGATCTGTCAGCTGTACATGTGCGGTCTAATGCTTGTGGGCTCACCACACTCCTCACTGCAGGCTCTCACTAATCTAGTGACAGACAACAGCTATCTCTGTGAGAAACACCTTTCCGTCCCGTAGAATATAGTGTGTGTGTGTGTGTGTGCGCGCGCGTGCAGGAATCCATGGAAACCAGAAGATGGTGTTAGGTCTCTTGTAGCCTGAGTTATAGGTATCTGTGAAGCACCTAATGTGAGTGTTGGGTTCCTAACTGGGGTCCCCTGGTAGAGCAATATGGTGGTTTGAATAAGAATGGCCCCTATAGACTCATATATTTGAATGCTTAGCCATCAGGGAGTGCCACTATTTGAGAAGGATTAGGGGGTGTGGCTTTGTTGGAGGTAGGTATTATTGGGGGAGGGCTTTGAAGTTTCAAAAGCCTAAGCCAGGCTCAGGGACTTTCTCTTTCTGCTGCCTGCAGATCCAGATGTAGACTCTCGGCTGCTCCTCCAGCACTGTGTCTGCCTGCACGCCACTATGTTCCGCCACGATGACAATGGACTAAACCTCTGAGCTGGAACCCAGCACCGATAAATGCTTTCTTTCATAAGAGCTGCTGTGGTCGTGGTGTCTCTTCACAGCAATAGAGCACTGACTGAGACAAGCAGTTAACTGCCGAGCCATCTCTCCAGCCCTAAGAGCTGATCTTGGTTGAAAAATAGTGGGTTCAGCCCTCTCCATAACAGAAAGGGGCATTAGCTCTGCACAAAAGGAGCCAACTCTTCAGAACTGGGTCCAGATCGAAACCAAATATCTTGTGCAGAATGAACTATTTTGTGTTTGCGGTCAGACAGGTTATTAGATTTTCTTGAGACAAACTGGGTATCAGGGGCCAGATTTTACTTACAGCGCAGATAAAAAATCAGCTGCGGTATATCTTAAATCTCCAACTCCTTTGCTCTCCCTTTGAGTCTTAAATGCTGATGCTCTTTAATGCTAATAGCTTGCTTTCTTCTGAAGTTGGTGGCTTTTTGAACAATAATAAAGTTAACCAGTGTTTATTTATTGCCTCCCAGACATCATGTTAAAACCTTTTATTGCTCATTATCTCATTAAGCCTTAACTTCAACACTGTGGGAGAGGTATTACTAGTTTCATTTTTACAATAAACACAAAAAGCAAAACCAAACCCTGAGACAAGGTTTTGTACAATTTTACCTGGCTAACAAATCACTACGAATGACAGCTGACTCACGTTGGAGTTATGATTCAGTCTGAAGCCACTTCCATCCTTTACCACATCACTGAACTTCTGTCTCTGTGTCTAAAACATGAAGCACAGGATCGTTAGGCAACCGAATGGGCTAGATCAGAGGGTGTGAAATGGCTCCAGGTAGATTCATCTACTACATTAAGTTTAAAACGTTCTTAAAAATTTATCCTTCGTAAGGGGCCATGGGAGAGTTTCAAGGGAGGGCAGAAAGAACTTAGTGGTTTAAAGGGGATAATGGATTAGGAAGAGTTAAATAGGAGTTGGAGATGGGAGGACAGAATAGAGGAGAGAACTCTGGGAAGAATAAAGAACACTAAAGAACTTTTGAAAAGCTTACTACAATAAAAGCTTCTCAACTCACACAGAGTTCAAAGGGAGTTACCCTACAACAGGTTACTCTGTAACAGGGCCCCTAGTGCCAGGAATGACTCTTTTGCACTCATTGCTTAGTGAAGTCCCACACATCTCTCAACATTACTGGTCATTGTCATTGCTTTCTGTTAATCTCCAGAACTTGCTCATAAGACCCTATTGCGCATAAGGCCATTTATAGGAGTCGGAGAACATGGAGAAATCACACTGGTGCTCACTGGATGCCTCATCCCCACTGGATAGATTTTATGGTGCTGAAATGCTGTGCACACTATTGGAGGAGAAAAGTAATCATTGGCCTTACCTAGCTGTGAACTCTGAGAGCTACAGTCATGACCTGCCTGGCCAGATATACCTAGTGATATAATAGTGGCGTAAATGTCACGAGAGTAACTAATCACTCTATGATTAAATTTAAGGCCCACTTCATAAATTGAAGCCCATATCTGACACCATTATTGAGGCAACAAACCTGTGATCAAGCAGTCTATAGGCCCTATGGAAGAACCTGCTAGAATTTCTTTGCTGAATGGACATAGTATTAAATTAACTCTTAATGACTTATTTCACCTGTGGGTTAATGCATCTCTCAACCCTATTCAAGGAAACGTCAATGTGTAGTACATATTGATTAACAAAGCCACACAGCAGCTCAAGGTGGAGAGAATGGAATTCTCAGCCCTAAATAAGACATCTGTATCACACCCCTCCTCCTGAGGCTCAGGGATCATTGCAGGAAAGGGAATGGCAAGACTGCAAGAGCCAGAGGAGGTAGATGACTATGAGCAAACAGTGTTTTCCAGACAAGGCAGGATAGTTACACAAATAAGCTAAGAGTGGTTGTTAAAGCTTGCACAGGGCTTGAACAAATGGCACAGACTGGAAAGTTGGGCATGGAGTCTACTTCCTAGATGTTGAATAATTATTATAATTATTAATAATTATTATAATTATAATATTAGTAGTTGATAGGTGTAGGGAGAAGGAGAGTCAGTTTGCTTTTTAAGAATCTATTCCCTAGTAGATTCAGGCTCCCTTGGAATGCCATACATTCAAGAATATACAGGCAGCACAAATTTGACTCAATGAGTTTTAAAAAAGATATAAAGTTGGGTGGATAAGTAATGAGAGCTTAGATCTATGAGAAATTAGGGAGTGGGGGTTTAATATGATCAAAATGCATTTTGTGAAATTCTCAAAAGAACAAATAAAAGAATCTAAAAATTTATTCTTTGAGAATTTCATATATGTTTACAATGTACTATGAGCATATGCAACCCTTTGCCTCTCCAATGCTCCTTCAGATCATCCTAATGTCTCCCCTTATGAACTTCATATCATTTTTTCATTTTTTCTTATTTTCAACTGCATCAAATTCGTGCTGTCCTTGTGCCCATGGGTGTGGAGCTATTCCCTGGAGTGTAGGCGATCTACCAGTGACCAAACCTCCAAAGAAAACTGACTACTTCTTCTCTAGCTGCCATAAACTGCCAATGGTTCCCTAGCAGGGTGAAGTCCCATGAGACCCTCTTCCGTCCATGCTAGATTGTGACTGGCTTGATCTTGTGCAGGCAACCATAGTTACTGTAGCAGCCATGGGACGTCCAGAAGACAGTATTTTACAGTATTCTCCCCATTGTTTGACTCTTACATTCTTCATTTTCCCTCTTCCACAATGTTCGCTGAGCCTTGTGGACCAGATAATATTGCTACAGATGATCCATTTAGGGAGAAGATCTTGCTGTTCTTTTAATTGTAAAAAAAAGGGGGGGATTTTGAGCAGACATTTCTTGACTTTTGCTTTTATTTATTTATTTATTTATTTATTTATTTATTTATTTTACTTTGTAGCTTATACTGGTCTCAGACTCTTATCCTTTTGATTTAACTTCTTGAGTGTTAGGATTATAGACATGTGCCATCATGACTGGCTTTATACTTACTTTAATTCTTTCTGATGTTTTTAGTTGTGGCCAGAATCCTCACATATTTGTTAATAATATGGTAAAGTATTTTAGTACTATGCAACAGGCCAGCCTGTCATCCTGAGATAGTGCAAGACCATAGCTTAGGAAAATACTTTTCCTAAATGGCAGCAACTTTGTGTTAGCAATACTTTATATGGTATTCCAATATCAAAAGGGCTTAGTAGCCAGAATGAAGAAGTACCTTTTTAGTACTGACTGTCACTACATAGTGCATGACTATCACTGAAGTCAAGGCTTCTTCTTTATGACTTTCCTCTACTATGTTGGCTCAAAAAGAAATTAAGGAACACCTGACCTGATGGTTATATATCCCCATGAGGAACACCTGACCTGATGGTTATATATCCCCATGAGGAACACCTGACCAGTAGTTATATTTTCCTCTGAGAAAGACCTGACTTGATGATTATATATCTCCATGAGGAACACCTGGCCAGTGGTTATATCTCCCCACTTGGAACAACTTACCTGATGGTTATATCTCCCCGCAAGGAGCACATGACTTGATAATTATTATCTCCTCATAAGGTACACCTGACCTTGAAGGTGAATGCAAATAAAATAATCCTACACTAACTCAGAATTGAGTATAATAAAGGGATTCTTTATTTAGGGGGAACTCATAGATCACAGACCTCTGTACGAACTGGAATAGGAACCGAATCCAGCATCCAGGTGAGAGAGAGGAGAGAGCAAGAGCAGGCAGGCACACACCTTTTTGGTACCCCAGGCCACAGCAAACCTAACCCAGCCTCTCAAAGGCTATTGACTGAAGGAGGTTCCCCATCACCTCCCCCTTTTGTCTAAATAAGAGAGTTCCAAACTCAATACAAAACTATATACAATAAGAACAGATATCAAGTATAAAAATTAGAATTACAAACTGCATAAAACAATATTAAGCAAGAAACCCATGCTAAATGTTTCAATAATTATTGTATCCTAAGGAGTCTAAGTAACTACAACAATCTAGTCTTCAACCCCATTGAAAATCCGAGAAGGGAGATAATATTACCTGAGTAGGAAGGAAGTGCAATCAAGCAGCTTCCAAAATGCGCATTAAATGACAGAGACAACTGGCTACCTGGGCAATCACCCAAAGTCTCATTTGCAATGTTGAAGCAACCAATTTTGGCTAAGGCATAGAGTAACTGGCAGACCATTTTCAGAGGTAGGAAAATTTTCAGAACCATCTTACCCTGTCTTGGCAAGGTTTGACAGTCTTTGTTCTTGTATCTTGCTTGTCCTGTCCGGTCACCATGCATTTTGTCAGTGGTCGAGGCATGAGCAGTTCCTTGCCCTAAAGCTAGTTTTGCCAAGAAGAAAACAAGCTCCAACTGGAGTGTCTTTGGTGCTCAACATTCTCCCTGGAATAGATCGATACTGCCAGGAGCAATCATGTCTCACACCAACAGAACCCTAAGTTATTTAAATGTCATATTCTACAGTTCTTTGAAGTAGTTGAAGATTACCTATCTGTGCAGAATACCATCTCTTTGTATCTAAATAACCTGATTATTCTAACTATAAGTATGACAAACATGGATGACTATTGATCTATAATTCTTAATACCTATACAGCTCAAAGACTAAGACTTCATAATAGAATATTAGATAATTTTTAAACAACTGTGTAGCAAATAAGGACAATGGCTTCAAAATGTAAACAATATATAAGTATCTTGATCAGAGATAGAAATGTATAATGCAATGATAAATATATCCTAAAATTGTATCAATATGCAAAATGTCTTAAACAGAAGTAGAAACATGCATGCATGCAATCTAACAAAATAACTTTGCATAGGTGTACAACTATTGTAAACAGAAATAGGAGCATATTCAATATAACAAGATTTAAATTTGTATCAATAAACAAGAATCTATACCAGTGTAAAGTGTCTATAAATAATATCTCACAAGTATTCAATCTATTACTCACTATTGTTATTATTAGTGTAAGTTCACACTAATCATCTATTATCCCATTCAATTTCCCTTTTTTTTTTGGTGAGATCCCTGAGCCTACAAAATTTACACCCTAACCCCCATTGCTATACCAGTTAAAATCAACCCCTAATTGATGTCCCTAACCTTGAGGACAAACTTTGTTTGGAGAAGGGCCATTTTCTCTAAAATTACTTCCAGTTGTCATGGGGGTAATGTTCTTTCTTTGAGATCCTGTAACACTAAAATGATGCTAAGTTTCAAGATTACTGTCTGGTATAATTGCAAATAGTCTCTGAGTAGTAAATAGGATTTTTTTTCTGAAGTTGTTATTTGGAGTACTGGTCAGAACATTGTAAGAAGGTGCACCATTTCAGCTAACCAAGTTGGAATTATTTTGAGCAGCTGGTATCAAAATCGGTCTTATAGTAGCAATCAGTCTCTCCTAATTTGTGTCTTTTGTGTTCCAATTTCCTATAAACCTGTTTTATAACCTAAGTAATTGACATAATCTCCTCTTTGTATTTTTTCAAGAACAATTTGTAATTCCTATTTAGGCAAAACTTTCTTTACTTCTTCAAACATTCTTTCTAAAGTATCTTTGAAGCCAATTGTGTGGGGTAGCTTTACTGCTTGAAGTTCTCACCATTCCCTAACAAATGGTGAATGCAAGTCATAAGATATTTTTGCTTGCTTAATTTCTTTGAGCTCACTCATACCTGTATGTTGCCATTTATATTCTTTGAATCCTTTAGGGTATTTAGTACTGGATAGCTTATCAGAGGAGATTACTGTATAAGTAGCTAGAACTCTGGGTAAGTCGTCCCTGACTCTGACACATACTGGTGAGGCTAAATCCAGTTCTTGTACCTTCTCTCCCTGATAATCAGTTCTGATAATTTCCTCAGTTGTTTCAAATATTTTCACCACTACCTTTTGAAGAGTATGAATTGCCTGTCCTGTGTATAGTTCTGGTATCTTCGTTGATTCATTTAGCCTCTCATCCTCATCCTGCACATATGATTCCAAGGTATGAAAATTGTTCAGAAAAGAAACATCTCATCCTTGAACATTATTTAGATGGCATGTATATTGTCACCCTGGAGAGATACCCTATCCATTAACCTATAATAACTTTTTAACAGATTTTGATTGTTATATTCAATGGTATGAATTCTTTTAGATAATTTCTCAGCACCATTTGAGATGGATTGAATTTTGTCCATCAAATTAATGTTATCCTTTTCAATAATATTAATTTTTTCAGCTAGCTTTTCATTATTAGTCTGCAAAGGCTGTATCATTTCTAAAAGAACCTCATTCTTGGCTCGGTTATCAAACCATTCTTTAGGGATTTAATATGATAACCAAAACTAATTCACAAAATCAAATAAATGGGATGTATAAGAAAATCATATAAGCCTAGCAGAATATCATCCATGGTGTAAGAAAAATGGTTATTAAATTTTTGGATGGTAATATTGTCTGTAATCATATAACTTTCAAATTTATTAATTTACTTACCTCCATTAGGAAATTTCAGTGTAGTGTTATAGGTGTAATAATCTTGATTGGCCAGCAGGTGTCACAGTTCCAGTGGCGGCAAATGGTCCTGCTCTGGTTATTGCCTGCTTAGATACTGACTAATATGCTTTGCTTGACAATTTAAGAGCAATTATTAAGGACAATTAAAGTGATTCTGTACACAGAGAGAATTTTTTGGTGGCCAAAGTATCAATGAACCCAAAGTTGTTGCCAGCAGTTGACCATGATGCTGTGAGGCTGACAAACCCAGGAGCGTGGTGTGTGTGTATGTGTGTGTGTGTGTGTGTGTGTGTGTGTGTGTGTGTGTGTGTGTGTGTGTAAGTGGTCAGTTCCAGCAACCATGCACTCATTCCCACATTGGGCAGCCAGATGAAGGGGAACACGAATAAAGTAATCCCACACTAGCTCAGATTTGAGTATAATTTGAGTTCTTTATTTAGGGGGAACTCACAGATCACAGGCCTCTGTACGAACTGGGAACAGAAGCCAAACTCAGCACGAGAGAGAGGAGAGAGCAGGAGCAGGAGAGAGCGGGAGCTGGAGAGAGTGGGAACTGGTAGGCATACACCTTTTGGTACCCCAGGCCATGCCCAACCTGGTTCAGCCTCTGAAAGACCATTGGTTGAAAGAGGTTCCCCATCATGACCTACCTGGTGGTTATCTATCTCCATGAAGAACATCTAACCAGTGGTTACATCTCCCCACAAAGAACACCTGACTTGATGGTTGTATCTCTTCACAAGGAATACCTGACCTGGTGGTTATATATTCCTACAGTATCAACTACACCTTCCTTTTCCAGGACCATTGTTAGTCATTAAGTTGCTGCAAATGGTCTCCCCACCTTTAGCACCATCTTTATCTTTCTTTTTGAAGAAGACATGAGACCATATCTTTTTTCCCCATTATAAATCTATCTTTATTAGAAATTTTAAAAATAGAATCGTTTCTCATTTTTACATAGTTATCCCTGGTCCCCTCATCCCATTCTATCCCCAATCTACTCCTCAGAAAAGTTAGGCTTCCCCTGAGCAGTCAACAAACTCTAACACTCCACATCAAGAAAAGACCAAGTCCCTCCCCTCACCCTTATCTCTCGGCTAAGCAAGGTATCCCTCCAAAGAGGATGTGATTTTCCCTTTGGAATCTTGCAGCATTAGAGGATTAACCTCTTACTATCCCTGCTGTTTCAGTCAGGTGTTATTAAGGCTGGCATGATGTTATCTATGAATATAACTTTTCCTCAGCTTTTGTGCGTATGTGTGCATATATGTATGTATGTGCTGTGTGTGTAGAGTTTCCTCTCCCATCAGTTTTGAATTATCCAAAATTAAAAAAAAATCAAACGGAAATGCTCTCCAACCTAAGATTTTTTTGAGTGTCATATGGAATGTAGAGCATTTCAGAGCTCTGAATTTTGTAGTGAGGATAACTTGTAGTGTCTATGCAAATAGTCTAAGACCCCAAAATTCTGAAATCTAAAACATTTTTTCCAAGAATTTTGGTTAAGGATGCTCAATCTGTGATTTCTTCTCATTTACTTAGTTATCCAATACTGAGTTTACTTAAAGGTTGTGGTTTACATTTTAGTATTTCTAATTGGTTCTTTTAGAAGTCACCTGCTCACAATTCATGTTATTGCTTGTTTTAATTGTATCATCTGTTTTTCCTTGTGCATGAATATCAGTCATTCCTGTGAAATCACCGAATGCTTATTTTATTTTTAAATGTTTTTATTTATTTGTTTATCTATATGCCTGCTTCCTTCCTTCCTTTCTTCCTCCTTCCCTCCCTCCCTTCCTCCCTCCCTCCCTCTCTCTCTCTCTCTCTTTCTTTCCTTCTCTCTTTCTTTCATGTGCGTGTGAGTGTGTGTACATGCATATAGAGTGAAGGTGCTGATGGCGTCCAAAAGAGGGCATCAGATTCCAGAGCTGGATTAGCAGGTGGATGTGAGCCCATCTGATGTAAATGCCAAGAACCAAACTCAGTCTTAACTTCTAAGGTCTCTCTTCAGCTCCTGAAGATTCTTTTTTTTTATTGTAGAGTGCAATATTATTTACATTTTTAAGAGGAAATGCTATCATTAGTTTAGTTCACTGGCTATTCCTCATGGCATTAGTTTTATTCACTTGTTTTTTAATTTTTGTTTGAGGGCTAAAGGTATATGTGTGTGTGACTAAGTGCATACATGTGTGCTTGTGTGTGTATATGTACATGTGTGTATGTATGTGTGCATATGGGTATGCATGTGCGTAAATGTTTATTATAGATATTTGTGACTTTCTTGATACTGTGTTTATTCTTCCCTCTTCCTCAACTCTTCAAGAATGATCCTTTGGACCCCAAATTAGGGATACTGATGACTTAGAGCATTTTTTTTTGGGTGGGATGAAACAGGTCTAAAACTGACCCTCAAGTTTACAGGCAGTCTGTGTTCCTCCTGCATTCCCAGACAGCATCATTACATCCATGGTCCCAGAGTTGGCCTTGCCGTCTTTGTAGGTAACAGAAAAGATATCGTCGCAAGACATGCTTTACTTAGGGGACCTGACTTTGGCCTTTCAATGTCTTTGAGAACCGTTATGATATTGAAACCCAGTAGATCGATGTTTTCATCTCTTTAGCTATTTCATGTTGTGGTACAATTATACAATAGTATATATATTCCAATCCTACTGCAACAGTATAGCCCGGATTATTTACATAGTTTGTGAGAGTAATATTATATTTTGTATGGTTTGAGGTTCTGTATGAACCTTTTTTGGTCTCCTTGAGCACTGTGTGTATGTGGTGCACAGACATACCTGCCAGCAAAACACCCATACACATAAAATAAAAATGAATCTTTTAAAAACATTAGGTTCCTTAGAATACCCAGGATGAAAGTGATGCAAGACATACTATATTCTTTTTACTCATATTTCTATCTTTTTGCAGCACAACTATTACAAATCACTGACAAGCTGGGTTAATAGAGTGTCTCTTTATCAATAAATCCCTTTAAAAGTCTTTCTTTCTACAAGAAATGTTTAAAGGAAGTAGGAAATTAAAGAGGACAAAATTTATTCTTTCACAAAATGAGTGCTTCTCAAGTCAGCAAGACTGGTTAACATTGTCCTTACTTTTCAACTTAAGCATGTGCAGTTTAGCACCTTTGAAAGCTCAGTGCTTAGTGCTTGGGTGTTAGCCATTGCCTTCAGGGCCTGGCTCAATACCTTTCTTCTTTAGAAGCCCTTTCTCAACCTTCAACCTCTCATTCTTTGCATCCTCCCATTTTTCCTTATGAATGTTCTCAGATTTTTAATTATTGACTTCTTCTTTTGCAGGAGGTCGATTTGATCTGGAATTTTTCTGTTTCATTCTTACCTTCTCAAGAGTGTAGCCTTAGAAGGGTGACCTATGTCTTCTCCACTTTGTATGAGTGCACTGTGGCTTATGCAATGATAAATACATATTGCATACAGATTTATCTGCTCGGCAGTGAAAGTACTGGTTCCGCTTAGAATTCTCTCTCCCAGGTGCACATATAACTTACACATCCAAGATATGAATTTATTTTTGCAGTGTATTTGATGGAGAACTGTAGAGTTGGAATGGATACTAGGGACAGATGGTCCAGTGGTTTGTTGAATGTTCTCTTATTTAGGGAACACTGGCTTCCAAGATTTAATTCTAAAAAGATCAGATACAGGAATAATTTTGTCCTTGCTTCCTGGCATCTCTAGGGTAGACACATACACCCTGTGCCTACATAGCTTTGCTGTTGTCTCTGCCATCACTAGATCACTAGATCACTAGATCTCTGGATCACTAGAATGTGATCCAGTGTGTGACTGAAGAATCCTGAATACATGAAGCATATCTGAGTATCTGTAATGTAGTCAAGGTCCTGTGGGGGAAACAGCTTGTCTAAAGCCACATGGGTGGCAGAGGAGCCAGACATAGGATTATTGACCTGCTCCTACCATCATGTCTTTCTACTTCCTACAGCATCCAGACAGAGTTGTTTTTTTTTAAGGCAAAATCTTACATTTGACTATAATCAAACTTTTATCAAGTGTTTGTTTCTTTTTATCTTGTACCTCTGGATGCTGCCTCTTGTGTTGAGACCTGAACAGCAGAGTCTACTAAACCTGCTGCTAATGCTACCAGCTTGGTTATCTGGGACAGTCTATCTCCCATCTGGGACACATGGGAACCCATGGGATTAGCCTCCTAGAAAGTGTTTCATCGAGTGTACACCAAAGAATAATCATTTAGGGCTAGAGATATAGCTTATCAGTTAAAAGCATGTACTGCTTTTGCAGAGGAATCAATTCAGTTCCCAGCACCTGTATCTCACCGCGGTGACTCACAACATCCTGTAACTCCAGCTTTGTAGAGATCTGACACCTCTGACCTCCACAGGCTCCCACATTCATGTGTGCATACCTAGAAATAGACTAAAAAAGCTACACATGATTCAAATAAATGGATACTCATTTAGCTTAGACCATCAATTCCTTCCAGCCATCATGAAGCCTCTGATCCAGAAACAATAATCATAACCTGCTATGATCAGTCACATGTTTAAACTGGCTGACAATCTTGAAGATAATTTTAAGGACATGTTCCAATGATTTCCACATTGAAATGATGATAATATTAGAATTATCTTTTAAAGATTTATTGTTAAATTTATACTGATGTGTATGGGAATGTCTACATATGTGTGAGTGTGTGCATATGAGTGCAAATGCCCATGAAGGGTAGAAGAGGGAGCTTGAGTTGCAGATGGTTGTGAGCTGCCTGGTGTGGGTGCTAGGAGCAGAATTCAGGTCCTACAGGATAACAGAAAGTGTTCATAACTGTTTAGCCATCTCCCTAGCAACAAGAACTATTTATAGATGAGTCTAGTTGAGGTTAAAAGTAGATAAATAATTAGCCTGGTGTTGTAAATTTCAGACTAATGGAATCAGGTTTAAATCCAGATTCTTTTGTCTTTGAATTTTGTATTCTTTATGTCCTTTAAAAGGCAGAATCCTGGACAGGACACACCACTGATCTGAGCCAGTTGGGTAGGTTTTATGTACAGAGATGCACCATTAATCTCATATTACTGGGGAACGAGCTGTTTCTACATAAGTGAATAGTTCATGTAATGAAAGCTTTAAGCACCAAAGCTAACTAAAAACCTGCCCATTTTGAAAGGAATCTTTCTGGCTTCTGTAGGTGACTTCCTCTGCCAGCCTGATTTTCTGTTTTTCCATTTCCTAATGTTGTCTACCATCTGTAGAAACAGTGCTACCCAGGCTCAGGGCCAGTGGAGTATGGGACTGGAAACACATGGGAGTCCTTCCAGTTTTGGAAATTAGAGCTTGAGTTTGGGGTTCTACTGCTTATTGAAATGTGGATGGATTTAAGCCCTGGGATGTTGGGGGAGGCTCTCTTAACAAATTGGTGTGCCAACATGAGGCTGACTACATCCTTGTAAAACCTGAGAAAGCTTGGAAAGGAATTCTAGAATAGAATCAATGAATAGAGTTAAGCACAGGTTTTTGGTAGCCAGCATTTTTTTTTTCAGATGGGCCTTGTTTGCTGGCAGCAAATAGGAATGCCATGGTTCCTTTAGGTGAGGTCTTCCTGATTCATCAGTAGAAAAAAAAGTAAGGTTTTGAAATGGTGGCTTACTGGTTTGTGTTACAAGCATGAACTCTGGCTCTTTCAGGAAGCCAAGCACTTGAATGGGGTTTGTAGGTAGTGTGCTGCAAGTTAGCAGAGTTGAGGTGGTGAGGATGGCTCCCACCAGGCAGTATCAGAGGCAGTGAACATGCCTCTGCCATGTTGGACTGGATAGAGCCAAAAGGTAGATCTGCCTTAGTCCTAGCCAAGCCGCTTAGTATTTTAAGAAGTGATCTTGGTCAGAAAAGGATTATAGATGCACAATAGGACAGTTGCAGGTATAAAAGACTTCTAAACAAGACACAGTGTGTTTAAAAAATGTATGTAGGCTTGGGAGAGATAGGAAAAAGAGTATAGAGAATTATAAAAGGAAGTAAATGGTTTTACAAAATAAAACAAAGTCTTCAAAGAGACAGAGTACAGACAGTCATAGAATAAAGGAATAAAGAAAAATAAGCCATGTAAAGATGGAATATACATAGAGAGTCTGGATTATGTATATTATTATGTTTTCTTTAAATTATTTCACTGTGAAGGAGCTAAGTACAGAGAAACATTTCATTGTATGGGCTGCTAAGCTAAACCAACATATATATTTTAAAGGTATCTTGACTTCAAAATTTGGGTCTAAGGTTTTGTTGCTTTGTAAACGAGGTTTTTCTTTTGTTTCCACAGAGGATGAGAACCTGTGGATTCCTTCCAGACTAGTGTGAAAACTATCTGAAAGTAGGCAATCCTTATTTTAGTTCACACTTTCAGAGGTTTCAATATGTCATTGTTAACACTAGACTGAAAGATGGTCTTGGCAAAGCTGAGCAGATCACTTCTTGACAGACAGGGAAGAGGTGAAGAGGGAGGGCAGAAGCAAAGGAGGGATAAAGAGAGGGAGACAAAGACATAGACAGAGAGACAGAGAGAATGGGTAGATGCCAAATAAGTTGCCTTTTTCATACCTTTTGTGTCCCTGTGGGGATGGCATCTGGGTCTCTACCTTTAAGTTAATCCTCCTGAAAACATTTCAAGGATACACTCAGAGGTGTGTTTTTTTAACCTCCGAGGCCTCTTGGTCCAGCAAGATTACAGTGAAGAAAAGCATCTCACAGCCAGTAGACTTTTCATCTGAGGACTCAGTGCCTAAGAGATGAGGAAAATATTGCACATCAGTATTTTGACAATCTTTTATCTGTTTTCTTTTCGAGACAGAGTCTCTCTTTGTAACTCTGGCCGTCCTAGAACTCACTTTGTATACCAGGCCTGCCTCAAACTCATAGAACTCTGTCTGCCTCGGCTTCCTGAGTGCTGGGATTAAAAGTGTACACTACTGCCACCCTGCCAAGATATTCTTATTATCAAACTGGTTGATAATAATGCTAGTATTTAAAAACATCATGAAGCAGATACATTGTATACATTGCTATGTTATATAAGGACATTTTCATACAAGTATATAATGTACACTGAACACATTCCCAATATTACCCTACCTTTTTCTTTTCCTTCCCTCCAATTAGTTTTCATTATTTCCTAGACACTTTCTCACATGTACGGCTTCCTGTATTTATATAAAATGTAGGAACAACAAACGAGATAACGTATCTGCCACTGGTGTTTCTGAGACTAGCTGAATAAGATTATCCCTAGTTACATCTATTTCCCTGCAAATGAGAACACTTTATTTTTAACTGACAACTGCTTGTTCATTTTCAGCTTCCTAGACCCAAAATAATCACACAGAAACTGTATTATTTGCAATACTGTTTGGCCAATAGCTTAAGTGTATTACTAGATAGCTCTTACATCTAGAATTAACCCATTTTTATTATTTTGCATTTTATCATGAGGCTTGAGGCCTACCAGCAAGGTTCCAGCTGGCAGCTCGTGCCTTTCCCTTCTGTAGGCTCATGGCATCTCCTGACTCTGCCTATTCTCTTTATATACATAACTTTTCCAGCCTGGCTATATCCTGTTAAGCCATTGGCTGAAAGTAGTTTCTTCAGCCATTAATCGATAAAAGCAACACATATACAGAAGGACTTCCCACACCAGTTTATGACTTATTTTTTTTTCTGTTGTGGATATATCTATAAGCTGTCACTGTTTTAGAGATCAGGGCTTAAGGGGACCTGAAGCCTCATGCTTTAGTTATAGATGTCCTTAGTTATAGATGTCCATATAGTTATATATAGGACCTTAGTTATAGATGTCCATCCATGCCCTGCGTGACCCCCACTAGCTGAGACCCTGGTTGTAGATGCCCATCCATGTCCTGTTTGCACCCCAAAAACTGAGACCCTGTTTGTAGATGCCCATCCATGCCCTGTGTGCCCCCTGCCAGCTGAGACCCTGGCTGTAGATGCCCATCCATGTCCCATGTGCACCCCAAAAGCTGAGACCCTGGTTGTAGATGCCCATCCATGCCCTGTGTGCACCCCAAAAGCTGAGACCCTGGTTGTAGATGTCCATCCATGTCCTGTGTGACCCCACCAACTGAGACCCTGGTTATAGATGCCCATCCCTGTCCTGTGTGCTTCCCCCACCAGTTGAGACTCTGTTCATAGATGCCCATCTACGCTCTGTGTGCACCCCAAAAGCTGAGATCCTGGTTGCAGATGTCCAACCATGCCCTGTGTGCTCCCTCCCTATCAGCTGAGACTTTGGTTATAGATATTCATCTATGCCCTGTGTGCCCCCTTCCCCCTGCTGAATCTCTGGGCCAGTCCTCTGGAGCTTTACCTTTAAGGAGTAAATCTTCAGTTTCCTGCCAAAGTAGAAGATAGGGTGTAAGGTTTTTAACCACTGTTAACAGACTTTAGATGAATTCCCCTGTTTGCAGCCCAGCTGCCCCATGCCTTCTGTCTGCTACCTTTGATTTCTCAGTCTTTCAGGGATCAGAGGCCTGAGCTGGATGGATTCCCATCGGCTCTCTTCTGCAAGCCCTTTCCACTCTGCTTTACCAGCTCTGGTAATTTTATTTAATGTTTTCCAGCCTACGAATGTTGGCTGACATTTCTTTTTCTACTGTGTATCTTTCTCTCTCTCTTTTTCCTGATGAAACATCACACACACACACACACACACACACACACACACACACACGTACGCACACACCTCTTTCTTTCTTCTTTCTTTCTTTCTTTCTTTCTTTCTTTCTTTCTTTCTTTCTTTCTTTGTTTTTAAGTAGGGCATTTGGAGGAAGCAGAAACAAACATGTTTAATCCACCATGTTCAATCAGAAACTTTTTTTTTGCCATTTTCATGAGTACTTACTGGAAGTAGTTTCAATTTTTATTGCTCAGTTTTGGCAACCAACAAGAATGTTGATCACAGTATGTGGGAGAGTCTTTGGAAGATTTTTCATGTGTGTCATCTGTATCTGTATTGAGTGTTCTATAATAGTGGTTTTGAAATAAGTTTCCTTCCTTCCTTCCTCCCTCCCTCCCTTCTTCTCTCCATCCCTCTCTCCCTAACTCTCTCCTTCCCTCCTTTCGTTCCTTTACCTAACCACTTCTGTGCCACACACTGGGTATATCACCGTGAGGCAGACAAGGTTCCCACTTGTTGAAGTTCTCTGTCTTCTCCTTTGGATGTAGCCTTACTATTGTTAATGATCTTGACTATTTGTTCGCTTTTTTTAAAGCTCAACATTTATCATTTCTGTGTCAAAATACTGGACAAAGCACAACGAGGAGAGGAACAAACTGCCCTGACAGGGAAGCCACCATGGCAGGAGCCCAAGGCAGCTGTCACAGCAGCCACAGTCAGAAAGCAGAGAGTGGCGCATGCTGGTGCTCAGCTCACATTTTCCTTTTGACTCAGTCCGGGACCTCAGCCTGAGGAATTGTGAAACACAAAGTTGGTGTAGATCTTCCTACCTCAGTTAATTTAACCTAGAAACCCCTTCCCAGACATTCCCAGAAGTCTGTCTCCTATGCATCCTAGAGTTTTTAATGATGAACATTGCCAACAGGACATTTAAATTCAGCCCTAACAAATGTAACACACATCTTTACAGATTTTCAATCTGCAACTTGGTTAGAAGGATCTTGCAAAACTGGGGCGCATGCACAGCACAGACACACTGTATCTTTCTAGTAACCACCAAGAGAGACCTTACCAACTGTACTTCATCTCCCATCTGAGTTTAAGAAATCAGACTTGAAAACTACTTCTTATTGTTATGATTCTTGCCCTTCATTGTTCAAATAAAATCCTATGTTATTCAGATGTAGTTTGTTTTCTTCCTCTGAGTTGTCCTGTTGTATGTGGCGTTTGCCTGGCAAGCAAGCAAAATCAAGTTTGCTAGGCTGCTCTATAAGGAAGACTAGCTAGATTCTGAGTATGGATGTGCACAGCCCTGGGAAATTTAAAATGCACAGACTCTGCAACATTAATCTATGCTTCTTTTTTACTGTCCAACTTTTGATCCATAGCTGTATTCTTGAGAGTTAAAATAGTCAGAAAAATACTCCTGAGTCCTAAAGTTGGTGAGGATCCAAGGACTTTAGAGCTGGAAGAGAACATGGAGGGCTTGAAATAAAATCCTTTCAGCTTAGAGTCGAATGTAGGAGCCCCTGTTCCGAGATGGTGAATGCAGGAGTGCTGCCCAGGGAGGACAGAATTCTGCTCAAAGTTTCATGGTGAGTGACTGGCCTATCCAAGGCTAGACTTCAGATTTCTGGAGTTTTGATTAAAAAGTGCTCTAGCTGGGAAGGAAAGATGGCACACTCAGTAAAATATTTGCTATACTAGGGTGAGCCCCTGAATTTGGTCCCTAGCACCCATGAAAAAAGAGAGGTGAAGAACTTTAATCTTTTTCAGATTATATTATAATATATACACATAATTATATATAATTATAATATAATATAATTATAATATACTATAATAAGCTTTCTTTTGGACCATTAACTAGCTCCTAAATCATGATAGGGAGATTAGTATTAGTTATGAATGCTTGTTTCTTGCTAGCTCTTATAACTTATATTAACCTGTTTCTCCTCATCTACATTTTGCCTTGGGGCTTTTTACCTTTCTTTCTATATGCCTTACTCTGTGGCTGGCTGGCTGGCGGCTGCCTGTCCAGCTGGCCCCAAACAGCTCCCTCTCTCTTCTTCTGTCATTCTCTTCTCTCCTACTTATTTTCTCGGCCACCAGCCCCACCTATCCCTCTATTGCCTAACTTTTGGCCATTCAACTTTTTAAAAATTTATTTAATCTTATGCATGTTGGCGTGACGGTGTCAGATTCCCTGGAATGGAGCTATAGACAGATGTGAGATGCCATGTGGGTGCTGGGAATGTTTGAACCAGGGTCCTCTGGAAAGGCAGTCAGTGCTCCTAACTGCTGAACCATTTCTCCAGCCCTGGCTGTGCAGTTTTTATAAGACCAATTATGTGCCTTAGGCAGGCAAGGTGAAACAGCATCACATGTTTACAGAATTAAACAAATGTAGCATAAACAAATGTAACACACTTTTGCATAGTTAAAGCAGCATTCCCCAACAATGTGTTCACATCCTAACTCCTTTCCCTTTCTTCACCCCAAACCTTTTGCTGCCAGAATCACCACAGAAACACATTTCTGGGCACGTCCATCTCTATCGATAGAATCCCCATTCTGAACCAGCACTTCCCAGTGGGTGGGACTCATGGTCTGAATAAAAGATGAAATTGAGCAGCTCCTCAGCTTTCAAGTCTCTGTTCCCTAACTACGGACACAAAGTGAGCAGCTGCCTCCAACTCTTGCTCCGTAGACTTCTCTATCACAATGGATTGCACCTCCAAGCTGTAACTGAGAACAAACCGTCCCTTACAAAATAGAAATCTAATCATTCTATCACATGGGACTTGGGCATTTTAAATAAAATGTGTCTTTTTCAAACATCATCATCAACAACAAAGCAGAATGTGCATTTGCAGTCCCAGACAGGAGGATCCCTAGGACTCACTGGCCAGTCAGCCTAGCGCACTGCTGAGTTTCCTGTAAAAGCCGAAGACTGCATCTCATGCCTGAGGAATGCTACCTGTGACTGACCTCTGGCCTCCACTCTCACATACACACATATCTACCAGTACACAAATACCGTCCACATATGTGTGTACACTGTAAATGCTCAAACTAATATCTCCAGAAGCATGTATTTTTTTTTTAAATTAGCAGCCAGTTCTGATAATGAGAAGAAGTGGCTCTCCTTAGAGCGCCAGCGCGGCTGTAAGTCGAGCAGACCCACGACTGAAATGAGTAGGGCTCTAAGGCCTGCACCGTTCTGCCGTGTGATGTAATTACATCCTCACTTCAGCTTAACTGGAGAAGGGCTTGCGTTTACAGCGCGCATGATCGTTCCTTGTTTTCTGCTGATCACCACTTAACAAGTCATTCCGCAGGAGAGCTTTGTTAGCTTTAATAGCCCTTAAATTACTTACGGCAATTACCTGCATCACTTTCAACTCCAGGGAGGTTATTAAAAATCTCTCATGGCAACTGTAAAAGAAATGAAAAAATAGGTGAAGATGAAATTATGTCCACTCCCCCGAGGCATTAGCCTTGGCATGTGTTTGCATTGCTTTTATGTGGGGAGATAAATTTAGTTGAAGAAGGGGGAAAAAAACCCTAACCTTTGAAGCTTCTTCATCAACCTAAAATCAGACATATCTCGTTGAAAAAAATTCCCACCTGGCCAGACTGGTTTCACTTTTATCCTCACGAGACAACGGGGAGCTACTTTTATTGAGATTTAATAAGTTTCTCTTGAATCTCAGGCGTTACTGAGGTACCAGTAATGTTGCATATTCTAGTTCCTTTGAACCTCAAAGAACCTGTCTATTCTGTACATTTGATAGCTAAGAAGACTCAGGTTTACAGAAGCCAAAGAGAGTAAATGTGTGGGAGTGATGGTCAGGCTTATTCTGGAATGTTCTGTCACATGCTACTTAGCTAATGATGGATGTACGTGTGAGCAGAGGAACCTCTATGGTATTTTGTAAGAGTCAGAGAATATTTGATGTCTCATGAGTTCTATCTGATTGATGAGATTCCATTATTCCTCATACTCCTGTGGGCCAAAGAACTTTCTTTCTGCCATTCTCTTGTGGAAACTAGATTACAGATAGAATGTCAAACACCATGTCAAAAACATTCTCAAATGTATTTCCAAAAGCACATCCAACCAAAGTGTGTGTGGGGGGAAGAGGGGAACAGTGATTACCAACGTTTTGTGCTATGGCCATCAAACTATGGCCCAAGGACTGGCAGTCTCAAAATCATTTGTCCAAAAGCCAAATCCCATGCTCCACCCCAAGCCGTGATATCTACATTTTAAACAAGATTGCCGGGTGGTATGGATGTTTCCCGAGGATTGAAAAGCACTATCCCACGGTGTGGGAGGGTGTTAGAAACATTTTTTCCCCTTTTCTGGTGGAAGGAATTGCCCGTTTGGAGGGTGGGATAAAATGCCTTCCTAGAGCTATGTCACACATGAATCCCATACCATTCCAGTCCACTCGGGGATCTGCCCCAGCTAGTTACCTGTGTGCCTGCCTGGGGTGTTTCTTACAATGTGATTTTCCTTAGGAATGCTACACAGATTTTCCACTCAATGTGATGCGGCTGCTTTGGTTTCTCCTGGTAAAGAAAACCCTCCCCTGTCTTGCCACCCCCTGGATTCTGTTTTGCAGCCTATCCTTCCCCTGAGCCTCCATCTCCAGTTCTGACTTAACTCTGACCAGGCGACTCCAAGGCTCTCCTAGTGCTTTCAACTCACAGTGGCCAGTGCCAAACACACCCATTCCCTTCCCTTTCTCGCCTGTTTACAGTGGGCAGCGGCAGCTGTGGCACGCCCGACGGTCCAGCTTGCCATGGCATTCCGAAGCAGCTGCTAGGCGCTGGGCACTCTGATGGTTGTGCTCTTAGCCCCAAAGGGCAAATGAACACAGAACCTTACATCTCCGCCCAATGTGCTGCCACAGGAGGACCACGTGTGTGGTTTTCGAGCGCTAGTAATGTGATTGGTCCGATGTAAGGTGGTTCAAGCATAAAACACACACTGTACTCCAGAAACTTAGAATGAAAAAAAGGACAATATTAAAATCTTTAAAATTTTAATTACAGGTTGAATTGATAGAATACTACTTTGGACAGATTGGGATAAATAAACTATTGAAATTAGCTTCATTTGATTCTTTGTACTTTTTAAAATGCAGTACCAGAATATTTCAAGTTCTATGTGTGGTCAGCCTTAGCGTTCTATACCTCCCTGTTAGGGGGACAATAGAATCACAGAGGAAAGGGAACCTTCAAGGGAGTAGGGGGCTGAAGGGACTCCCCAGGTGAAGGGGGGATTCTCTACGGGTCTCTTGACTAAGAAAGGGGTGAATTAGCATCAAAGGGAATTATGAAAGCGTTTCTTTTTCATTCTAGCAATCATCATTCTACTTCATAATCTATCTAGTCGGAAAACCAGGCAGACTCCATTTCCTGCTGCAGTGTGTGAGTGGGTCCAGCCTTGCCTGCTTGCTCTGCCTAGGACTTCCTGACTTTCAAATGGTCTCCTTGGAGACCTTGCCTGCACTTGCAGGCTGCAGCACGAGACAAATAAAATTCATTTCCAATTCTAGATGAAGGGTTAAGGATAGTTCAAGGTTTGTTTGTGGTGTCCTGTTTTCTTTGCTAAATGGTGACTTAAAATCAATTATAATCAAATGGGCAGAGGCAGAAGCTGCTGATTCTAGAGCCTGGGGGCAGAAGGGAGGCTGGGACTTCACTCTCAATTTTTTGGTCGCTGAGATAAAAGCTGGTGTTTGTGAGTCAGGCTTATAGTGTGATTGATAGCTCTGAACTGTGGCACGTCTTCATGCCCTGAGAATTTTCTACCGAAGCGCAGCCCAAGGACTCTGGACCTCCAGGCGAGAGAGCGGTCATTCTCTAGGGCACCTGTGGATCTACTCATTGTTCTGCTATGGAAAACACAGGAGACCGAAGACCTGCAAAAGAGGGGGGGCATAAGAATAGAGCATAGGTTTGTTCAGGAACCATCAAGTTATTTCCCCAAGTAAAGCCCTGCTTGAGGTTGGAGGAACCCAAAAGAAACACCACAGATCTGTGGGTAACAGCTTTTGTCCCTATTTTGTGGGTGACCTAGGCGGGGTTAACTGCATACATATACCACAAGTAAGTGTGTGTTGTGGTCGTTTGTGAGTGATGTGTTCTCCAGACGCTCATGAATTGATTTTTTTTCAAATTTATTTATTTATGATATACACACACATACATATGTACATGGTGTGTGTGCGAGAGGGGGGCATGTGTAAGGTCAGATGACAACTTTCAGAAGTCAGTTCTTACCTTCCATCTTTTTGAGGCACAGACTCTTCTGACCTTGCCCCTCTGCAGTATGGCTCCAGGCTAGCCACACCCAGCTACTACCCAGTGCAGTGTGCTCTAGGCTAGCCATTACCAGATCTTCCCCTGTGCGGCTTGCTCCAGGCTAGCCACCCCTAGCAATGGCCTCTGTGTGGTGTGTTCCAGGCTAGCCACACCCAGCTACTACCTCTGTGTGGTGTGCTCCAGGCTAGCCAACCCCAGCAACTGCCCCTGTGTGGTGTGCTCCAGGCTAGCCTTCCCCAGTAACTGCCCCTCTGCGGTGTGCTCCAGGCTAGCCACCCCCGGCAACTGCCCCTGTGCAGTGTGTTCCAGGCTAGCCACCCCCAGCAACTGCCTCTGTGTGGTGTGCTCCAGGCTAGCCACCCCTAGCAACTGCCTCTGTGTGGTGTGTTCCAGGCTAGCCAACCCCAGCAACTGTCCCTGTGCAGTGTGTTCTAGGCTAACCATACTCAGCAACTGCCCCTCTGCAGTGTGTTCCAGGCTAGCCTTCACCAGCAATTGTCCCTCTGCAGTGTGTTCCAGGCTAGCCTTCCGCAGTAACTGCCCCTGTGCGGTGTGTTCCAGGCTAGCCACCCCCAGCAACTGCCCCTGTGCGGTGTGCTCCAGGCTAGCCTTCCCTAGTAACTGCCCCTCTGAGGTGTGTTCCAGGCTAGCCACTCCCAGCAACTGCCCCTGTGCGGTGTGCTCCAGGCTAGCCTTCCCTAGCAACTGCCCCTCTGAGGTGTGTTCCAGGCTAGCCACTCCCAGCAACTGCCCCTGTGCGGTGTGTTCCAGGCTAGCCGCCCTAGCGCCTGGCCCTTTCCCTGGGTCCTGAGGATAAGCTCAGATCCTCCATCATGCGTGTGCAGCTCGTGCTTTGTCACTGAGCCCCACCCACCCACCCGCCCAGGCTCGTGTACTTGGACACATAGTTCCCAAGACCACATGATGCATTTTATCAGAAACATATTTGTAATCCAATCTTACAAAGAAAAAAGTAAAAAAAAAAAAAGGAATATAATTAAAGAGAGGTTTATTATTAGCTGCTTGCTTCCCCTCAAACAGCAACTGTCTGTGAACTGTGTGAGACAGAGAGTCGGTAGAATTTGCTGGGCATGCTTGTTCCAGGCTGGTACAAGTCCCCCATCCCTCAAAACCCACACGGAGAGCTTAGCAGCTGACCATGGATGCTTCTCTACATCATAAATGCATACTGAGAAGGAAGGGATACCCAAAACCCACCTAGGCTGCATCCTGGGTTCCAAGATACGTTCAGCATCCTGGGGTACCAACAGAAAGGGATGCAAAGAGCAAGTAAATGAGGCCAGGAGGGCATGGTGGCTTTGCAGAGGACAAAGTTATTCAAAGTGAGGATTACCTCAGGTAGGGGTTGTCTTAAGTTGGGGTTATCTTAGGTAGGCAATCACCTCAGGTGGGAGTTATACTAAGCAGGAGGCAGAGAATATGCAAATTCATGACCTCTCCCAAGAGTCTTTTCTTCAACCTACAAACACCATGATGTTAAAAGTTGCCTGCTCAGCCTGGGTCCAGATTTGGTATTCGGAGCCTTACCCCACTCTGGAGAGGTTTTGTTACCTCAGAGGATGCTCTGAATTTCTCTGTACCTCCCTTTCCCTGCCAGTGAGCAGAGGGGCCTGCTGGACTTGTTGGATTAATCAGCTAAGGTGTGGAGAGATGTCAGGAGACCCTCCTGAGAATCCAAATCAATACTATGCATGAAAACAAAGCCTGCCTTGAAGCCCCAGCTCCAAAGGAGAACGTCTCCATGCTGCTAAAACAAGTTAGAACAACGCAAAAGTGCCTAAAGCCAGTTCAGGAAATCTTACCTTCCCTTGCTTCTTTTTCCTCAGAAAGTTTGATGGTAAGTTTTGGTGTCAAGGTGTTTTTCCCATAGTGCATTTGGGCATACTTATGATAGCCATGGAGATAGTGTTGGTTGGTAGTTACTCTAATCAGCTTCCTCTTGCCCCTTGTCTGCATACCCAGGGCTTGTATTCCACCCACTATGCTAAACTGAACCCTCTCACCTAGCATCACCTCTATTCTGGAACATTCCTCCTTCTACCCAAACATAATGCGTACAGTGTTCACTCAGCCCTAATGCCTGAAGCCTTGCTCACAAGTGCTGCTTGAAGCAGGGAAAGTAGCTAGATGCTACTTAAATTTTGGATATAATGCCATGTCCTAGGCGAGAGTCTAATACTGCATGGTTTTGGTCAGGTCATTTGACGACTCTTGGCCAAGTTTATCATGTCTTATTAAATATAATTCAACATTATTAAATACAACAGTTAAAGGAGTAAAATTTCAGGGTACATGTTCGGTGAAGGAGCAGATAGCTCACTTCTCAGTCCCCAGGCTCACCCACAGAGACCCTATACTGCCTTGCTTATGTCTGTACCCCTCACCCTGTATTAGTCCCTCCTTGGTCTTGCCACTTCTGCTAGACTGAGGTGGGTTCTCAGAGCTACCTAACCTACGCAGGCATCCTACCACAGCTATGGTGGTACCCTGGCAAACCCAGATTTAAGTCGAACTAGTGCCAGCCATTGAAAAAGATTAGTGGTCCTTGCTGTAGTAGGGGCTTTCTCTCTCTCATTAGTGGTGACCTGGACTGCCTTAGTCACAGATACTGAGTGACAAATCTGTTGTCCAGAATTAAAGCCTAAAGCTCCCCTCCACAATGGGAACCAAGAGATGCCAAGGAATCCATGCTCTAGAGAAAAGCAACAGACAAATAAACAGAATTCAAACCAACTGTTTATCAGCCTAGCCTCAAAAGGCGTCTGCTAATCTAAGCAAGGGTCAGCCTGTGGCTCTGAGAGAAAGGGCCAAGGCGCTTCCCACCCTGACTGCAGGGGGGTGGGGAAGAAAAAGTGTCTTTCCCTTGACTCAGGCCCAGTGGGGCATGGGAGGAATTGGGGTACATCCCTTCTGAAGGTTATTCGCGAATGCTCAAATGGTATTTAATTTCCTTGGGGGGATGTTGCTTGCTACAGTGCCCCATGTGTATGGGATGAAGGCAACTATCTGGAAATAGCCTTCTGTATCCTGCTTTCTGGGCAAAGAAGGTGGTCAAGGAGGGAGGGTAAAGGTGACCCCGCGGGAGACAGCCATTATTATGTCACCAATTAGGCTCATAGCTCAGGCTCACAGCAGCAGATACTGCTAGGTGTTGGAAGCAGTCCCTGGGGAGGGTGGCATGGAGGCTGAGTTGCTTCTTCCATGGGGAGCTGTGCTCTGAGGCTCTGCAGGAGCATTGGCAGCTGGCTGCCTGCCACACAGAAAGTAGCTGTGACCAACGGCAAAGTGCCGAGACTGGCAGTCGAATAGACAAGCTCTTAACCTTACCCACCCTGCAGGCTGCAGAGTGGAGGTGGGGAAGTACCCCAGAGGCCAGAGTCCTGCCCTTGCTCCCTCGGGCAGTTGGGGTCCCGCCTGCTTGTGCCCAAAGTGGCAAGATGGTGCCTGAGAAAATTTTAAGATGTAGCAGAATACATTTTAATAATCAAGTGTCCCCCAAATTATAGGCCCTGAACAAACTTCCATTAATAAATCTATTCTCCAGCAGGGAGAGATAAAGTAGCTGAAGAAATTTGCATTTATATTCCCACACTGAGTGCAGACCCCTCTGTAAAGTGACCACGGTCACTAGGTTTATGGGGCTGAAAGACAAGAATACATTGGAACTTCAGAAAGTATTTATTTATTTTCTCTGTGTGTATGTATGTGTATATGTGTGCACGTGAGTGTGAGTGTATGTGTGTGATGCTGAGGGTATGTGTCTGAGTGAGTGTGTAATGCTGAGGGTGGATGTGTATGTGTGTGTAATTCTGAGGGTGTGTGTATATGTGTGTGTGTAATGCTGAGTGTGCATGCGTGTGTGATGCTGAGGGTTTACATGCCATGTGTGCAGGTACAGAGGCCAGTGTTGTACACCTTATTTTTATTACATCTATCTATCTATCTATCTATCTATCTATCTATCTATCTATCTATCTATCTACCCATTGGTTGTGGTTTCCTATAAAGGCCCCCATGTACTGCACAGCAAAATCTCCTTGGTGAGGGGTGAGAGTACACTTACCTGTTGGTATAAGAACAAATGCTTAGAATGTAGTTAAGGATTGTGCTAGTTAAGTTTAGCAAAGTGAAGGTTGTAGGTTCTCCTCCAAGATCCATGACTTCACTAGTCCTGCATAGGTGGCTAGGTTTCCAGTCCAGGCATGATTTCTCCATCGGTGTGTGGGTCTTAAGTCCAATTGGAGAGCTGTTGGTTGCTACTGAGGTATGCATGCACCCATATGGCTATTATGCCATTCTGGTTGTTGTGGTTCATCGTCATCATAATGGCATAAGACTTTTGGTTATTTCCCTCCTTTGGGAGCCTGAAAGGCACCTTCTTCTACCTTAATTTTTGAGATAGAGTATCAGTGAACCTGAAGCTCACTGATTGGCTAGACTGGCCAGCTAAATAGCTCCAGGGATCTTCTTGTAGGATTACAGATGGATTACCATACAGGGCTATTACATAGATTCTGGGGATTCAAGTTCAAATCCTCATGCTTATGCAGCAGGCACTTTATTGGCTGAGCCACCTATCCATCCCCGGATATTTGTTAGTTGCTTACAGGAATGCCCCCATGATGACTCTCCCTCAGCTCCTGACTTGCTTGGGACTCTTGTCAAGTCTACAAGAACGACCAAAAAGGAAGAGATTCCAGGGGTCTGCGGAACTGTCTACAGGCTGCTCAGGAGGGTACCGGCCAGACCACATATACGGTCCATAGGCTCATCCAGAACGTCGCTTGTGAACACTAGTCAGAGCTTTCGTGGCTTCCTGGTTCTGAAGCAAGTTCGCTTCTGCCCTTCTGCAGCCCTCAGGATTTAAATTGTCTCTGGAACTGCCTTTGTTGAGAACACTTCCCCACCGTGCTCAAACCCACTGAGCAGTCTGTGTGGGCACCTCTCCTGGCTGCTTTGCATATGCTTTGTCAAGGTTAGCGTGCTAACTGCTAGATGAATGAAGACCACAAGGTGGCAGCAGAGGACTATTTGGTCAGCAGCCTCCAGCTTGTGGAAGTAGGAAGTCTGAGCTGGGGTATTTCCCAGGAGGAAGGTTGCAAGGAACGCAAGCCAACATTTTAGAAACCTGGGAGATAAATACGAACAGGTGCAGATGGATTTTAAGAGGGGTTTGAGATGCAGATTGTATAGAGAGATTAGTAATCTCGTCCTGAATGTTTATTCTGGACAGGCGGTATGCTTAACTCTCCTACATTGTAGGATCCATTTCTTGGACCATTCCTGCACTTACTTCTGTTTTGCGTGTGAGGAAATAGAGGCTCTGATGAATTAAGTCCCTGATGGAAGTTTACACAGGGACTAACTGATGGAATCAGGACTGAAACCTGGGTCTGACTTCCAGTCTGAGTTCTGAAGGACTCTGCAAGAAGTGGGGTAGACCAGAGCGCGTAAAAAGTCTTTATGGAACTGGGAAGTTCTCTCGTCAGTAACATGACAAAGCGGCTGCCTCCACCAAGGACGGGCAGTAAGACTGGTCTGGAATTTAGGATCTCCTTGTAAATGAAGTCTCAGCTTTAAGCATTAACGAAAGACACAGGATCTTTATGGCACTATTCATTTCTGATCTTGCCAGTTCTGCAGCCAGAGAACAGCTTTTAACCTCGCTCCCGCCACTAATTATGGTACCATACCCCAGTGAGCAGTCACGCAGGCTTTTAGCTGAGGTTGTTACCCATCTGAAGATGTTACAGGGTTTACAGGACTGGAGGAAGACATCAAGTTGTTAATCTGTTTCTCTAGCCAGGAATTTCCAGGGGGTGCTAACTGGTTTCCTGGTGCCCTTGGTAATTTGCTTAAACTTTGAAGTGTCCCTCGTTCTCTTTCAGCAGGAGGGGAAATAACAAAGGCTCTCCTGTAAACAAATCCTTTACTCTGGGAGAGGAAGCCAGTGGTACCGAAGCTCTGAGCTGTTCGAAGTTTTCGTGTAGCCCTTTAAAGAAAAAGAAAATCAGGTTAAATTTCATTTCACTTGTTTGAAATTTGTGGTTATGTCCATAGGAGATAGGAGCCCCCTTTGCAGAAGGGCCATGCTGCTGTTGAGGAGGGCAGATTGTGTCTGAGTTTGAGCCGCCTCTGACATTCTCATTTACATGCCTGCATTAATATGCTCCCTGTCTATTCTTCTTACTTATTCACGAGCACGGTGTAGATGATCGACATCTCTATCAGCATCCCACTCTAGCTTTGAAATCAGAGGGGAGACCGTCTCTGCGTAGCGATTAAGCTCCAGCTGTTTGTGAGTGTCTATTCAGACAAATAAGGAAATGATGGTTTCTGGAATTCTCTCTGCTGAATCCTGGATGTCCAAGCCACCTTTGCTTCTGGTGTTATGAGTTTTACCATGATGAGAGCAAGTGCTTGACAGAACAACTCAAAGGGAAGGGTTCTTTTCTTAGCTGCAACTATAGAGATTTCCAGCTAGTCCTGGGAGTGTGAGACAGAGGCTACTCAGGTCCCTGGCAGACAGGGGACAAAGAAAAGTGGGACAGGAACCAGGTACAACCGTCGATGCCATGCCTCCAGTGACCTACTTCTTCCAACTAGGCCCCACCTCCCGAAGTTTCCAGAATCTCCCAAATAACCTTATGAAATGGTGACCACCATGAGGGACATTTTAATGTGTGTGTGTGTGTGTGTGTGTGTGTGTGTGTGTGTGTGTATACTGTAGGATCCAGCTGTGACAAGCTCAATAGAGGCCTGAGTCTCAGGAGCCCCTGGTGGGTGGTCTGAGGCCACCTGGGAGACAGACAGACAGATAAGCCAGAAGACTGAACTGGGGTACAGAGTTTATTTATGGAAGGGGAAGGGAAGGGGAGAAGGTGGGGAGGGGAGAAGAGAAAGAGCAGAAACTGCCTTTCTAGAATAATGATGGACATAGAGAGAGCATGGGCTGGAGAGGGGGCAGGAGATCCACTTGCCCTCAGTGGAAGGGGGTGGGGGAAGTTGGGAGTGGGTGGAGCTTGTCTCTTAAAGGGACAGGGTACCCAGGTGACAGACCAAGTCAGCAGATTATAATAGTTTACCCTAAGGCAATATCTGGTTCCAAAAAAGACCACAAACTGAGACTACCCAGGCACCACCCAGGAACAGACCATCCAAAGGAAATTCCTAATGTTCCAACCATTTTGTAGATAGAACACCTGCCGGCATACACCCATTACTTTTCACTAGGACATCCCTAGACAAATTTCAGCCAATCAAGGCTCCTGAACCTTAGAAATCCCTCACTTCCTCCTTTGCTGCTGTAAAAACCCAACCGTAACTGAGCTCAGGGTTCTCCGACCACTCCAGTACATTAGACACATGAAAAGTCCGAGTTTGCAAGCTTGTGTAAGAAGAAAGGCTCTTTGCTTTTACATACAGGGCTTGGTCTCCTAGTTGGTTTTGGGGGGACTCCGTGATCTGGGCATGACATATACAAGTGAACACGTATTTATACGCATGCACGTGGTTGCCAGATGTCTCCATCAAGTGTCTTCATTGACTGCTCTCCTCCTTATGTTTTGCAGCAGGTTCTCTCTCACTGAGCCTGGAGCTCAGATTCAGCTAGAGTCGCTGGTCAGTGAGTTCCAGTGAACGGCCCGGCTCTACTTCTCCATCACCACTGGGACTGCCATATTCCGAGGCCTGTTCTGCAGCGCTTTGATGGCAGCTTTCATTCTGCCTCCGGGCAGAATCCTGGTTTCCTTCTGTTTTCGGTGCCCCCTCAAGACTCTTGGAGTGATCCTTGGGGACTCCTCAGCTCTGGTGTAGCCTGAGTTCAGCTGATTCAACTTTCTCTCCCAAAGCCTTGACTCTGTGGGCCACAGCCATCTTTGGTGCATATTCCTCTCCTAGTCAGTCAGTCAAGCTATGTTCTACTGTTTGCAACCAAGAGAACTTAACCGGAAAAGGCCAGTTGCGTTCTCTGGAGCATCCAAAATGTTTTTCCACGTTACTAGTGTGAGAGTTCAAGCACACGCTGAAAGTCTTTACTGCTCATCTGTTGCTATGGAGACATGGAGTGGAGCACTGGCTCCTTCTGCTCTTGCCATTGGATGGTGCTGTCTTCTGTTCTAGATGCTTCTCTCCCTTTATCTTCTTATCACAGCTTAAATGGCAAGAACTGCACTGTTCCGAGTTTAGGACATGAACACTTTCTTTATGAAACTTTTTTTTTGCTAGTACAGAGAGAGTATCTGCCACACCATTGTTTAGATCCACTTACTGATATTTATACACCCGTAGTGATTGAAATTTCCTGCAAGGTGGGCATCATGTGTATGTGTGTATGCTTGTGCATGTGCCATGGTGCACAGGCAGTGGCCAGAGGGCACGCCACAGGAGTTAGCTCTCTCCTAACATTGCATGGATGCTCCTGATCCTACTCAGGTCATCAGGCTTGGCAACAAGGGCCTTTACCCACTGAACTATCTCATCAGTCCTAACATGTTTTTAAATACAATTATGAACACATATTTATCACACTAATATCTAATACTTATCACACTAATAATGGACCTCACTGTGGTTGTCCCATGCATGCGTTCATGGTGAAATGACTATGCTCATTCGCCCTTCTTCTACTGTCACACCCCTTCAAGTTGTCCCAACCCCTAACAGAGCCTGGGTGACCTTCTTCAGAGCAGATGTTTCATTTCATGGTTTCTTGTGGAATGGATGAATGAATCATCCACGATTCTTCTCAATACACAACACGATGGTTAACAGTGATTGCTAACTTGATAGGGTCAGGAATCACCCAAGACAGGCCTCTGGGTGCATCCACAAGGGTGTATGGGTTTTGCTAGACTCCGAGCATGCCTAGGAGGCGAAATCTACAGGAGGTTAGTTGAGGTGCGAAGACCCACCTTCACTGTGGGCGCCACCATCCCATGGGCTGGGAGCCTGAAGAACTGGGGTTGAGCACTGTCAATCATCCTCTACTGCGGAAAAACGTGGTCAGCTACGGCTCCCTCTCGCAGGCGTGACTCCACACCCTGGTCCGCTGCACTCTTGACCTGTGTGCTCAAATAAAACTTTCCTTCTTCAACTGCCTTTGTCCGGGCACACACCTGCCTTAGCACTGGGGCGACGATCCCGCCAGCACAAAGTGAAGCGAGGTGCCTGCTGATAAAGCAGAGGGAAAACTACCTCCTTGTGCAGACACTTACACCTGGGCCCTGGGGTTTTATTGCTCCTCCCATCAAGAAGCGGCCTTTATTTTCCTGTCGCTGATCTGTCCCTATGACTTAGTGTGAGACTGAGAGAATTCGGTTTCAAGCCTCCAAGAGCTTCGCAGTTACCGCTATTGTCCTTTCAGAGGGCTGGCCGGAGTCCACCATGCAAAGCATCCCTGGCCGGCCTGCCAGGGCTGGAAAATCACATCGCTGGAGCCAACAGCCAGTACCAGTCGCCTGGTTTGTGAACGGGGCTGTTTTCTAGCATGTCTCCTGGACGAACAGCCAGACGATTGGAGCTGCCTGAGCGAGTTTGCAGAGAGCAGCGGAGGCAGTCAGCGCCTGGCTGTGAAGATGCTCTCAGCCCGGACTGCTGCCCTGCAGAGCGCTGGAAAAATGAATGTGGTTGTTTGAAGCTGCTAAATTTTACATGGTTTATTATGCAGCAAAGAACTGAAGTGGATACCGTGAATCAATAAGCAAAAGAACAGGGGTCCACCATCTCCCTAATACTCTCTAGTCAACAACTTATTTGCCACTGTGCCCAATTACCATGCTGTCCATGAGGATGATCGCCATTACCCCAGGCTCTTTGCTGCCTGGGTTAGTTTGCTAGGAAAGCCATAACAAAAGACCACAGACTGGGTGGTTTAACTGCATAGAAATTAACTTTCCTGCAATTTTGGAGTTTAGAAGTCCCTAGACTAACACGGCAGACTTGATTTTTTTTTCCCTCTAAGATCTCTCCTTGGTTTATATATGGCCATCCTTCAGTATTCTCTGACACAGTTCACTTACACAGCGATTGTGACTTTATTTACTTTTCTTACAAGAGCACCAAAAATAAGTTAGGCCCCATATTATTTTATTATAACTATCTATATTAAGGGATGGTGGTTGAGATAGGCTCTTATTATGTAGCCCTGGTGGCCTTGAACTCCTGAACCCCCAATTTTAACAGCCCGTGTATTGGGTTGCAGGTGTGTGCTGCTCCACCTAGCTCATAGCTACCCCTTTAAATTCCTGTCTTCAAAGACAGGCAAAACTGAAGTACCAGTTGTGAGGATTTCAGCATCTAAATTTCAGGTAATATAATTTGTTTCATGGGGAGTCCCGAAAGTTTGGGCACTAGCTTATTTCAGCAGCCACTTCCTATTGGTCTTTGCTGAATTGATTCTGTCAAGCTCAGCGTGATTGACAGTTAAATGGTCAGGACCACTCTGAGCTGTTTCCTTTCAGGTTTGTGAAAAATCAAACCAACTTGGGGAGTGTTCCTGCCTACTCGGCCACCGACATCAAAACAACTTGGGGAATGTACAGGTCCCTATAGTTTCTGCCCATTCAGCTGCCGACCTCATCCTGCCTATGGTCAAGGTTGCCTGAGTGGTTTCCAAAATCCCACTACAAAATGCCAGAAGAAAGAACTGAGGTGGGAGGAACCCAGCCGTCCGTGGAAGTCATCGCAACCTGGGGCTGACACCTTTGTATTCCTGGTGTGGAAATATCTAGGGAAGAACCACCGATTTCCTGTAGAATAAAGGGTGAGGGTGGTGATGGAGCTCTCACTAAGCTCCTCCGCAAAAGCAGAAAATGCACATATACTTTTAGAATTAGAGCTGGCACATCGGCAGACAGCCCGTCAGTGCAGACGGCGATGGGATGGATGTGCATGTACGTGGATTGGATGCTGGCCTTTGTCAATCAATACACACACAGCAAAGAAGGAATTGAGTTGCTAGAATCATCTAGATTTCTAAGGAGCAATCAGTTAGTATTTATTGAACGTTCACCGCCTGTGAAGCCCTGTATAATAGGCTGTGAAGAAAGATTCCAGTCTTGACTCTTGCTGTGTAAATACTTTCTGAAACATCCGAGTCAACATTCCTGCCTAATTAAGTCTCAGTTAGCTTGTGAGGCTGAGCCTGATGGCTTGGCTCCTCTGCAGCCCGAGGGGTGTTAGTTCCTATTTCTAGTGATCATTGGGAGAAAGCTGGAATTAACTGTGAAGATGACTGGGCTGTTTGTCAATGGATCCAGCTCATTCTCCTGTTCAAAGGGCTTTTGATGAAGATATCATGGGACCAGAGAGGGGCTCAGTGGTTAAGAGCACTTGCTGTTCTCCTAGAAGACCCAAGTTCAGTTTTCAGTGCCCACATTCAGTGACTCACAGCCACCTGTAACTTCAGTCCCAGGGTATCTGACACTTCTTTGGGACTCCACAGGCACTTGCTCACATATGGTACACACACACACACACACACACACACACACACATACACACTCATACACAGAGATAAAAATAAAAACAAACATTATAAAATACTTGTGATGAAAGCCAGATTTGGATTATTAGCCTAAAATCTGCGGAGATGACTAAGCCAGGACTACTGTGTCAGACACTGTAGAACTCAGAGGGTTACTTAGGGGCTCTGCCTAAAATTTCTAATGAATTTCTGAAAATCACAGAAACCTTCACTTCCATGATTAGAAAGTTGACTTCAGTCGAGCGGTGGTGCGCATGCTTTTAATCTCAGCACTTGGGAGGCAGAGGCAGGCGGATCTCTGAATTTGAGACCAGCCTGGTCTACAAGGATAGGCTCCAAAGCTACAGAGAAACCCTGTCTCAACCCCCCCCCCCAAAAAAAACCAACCCCACCAAAAAAGAAAGGTGACTTCACCCAAACCAGTTGTATGGTGAAAACCAGTTTGTTGGGCTATGTGAAATTTTGCACTATGTAATTACCACTATACAGTGATAGCTCAGTATTCAGGTCATTGAGATTACTTGCCTTGTGGATATGCATGTATAGTAGATGCCAAGAGACCTGTATAAAGAACCATGTTTGTGTAGGAGAAGGTTCTTTGTGAAACTCTGTGAGATGCATTCCTAGAAGAAAGGCCACGGAAACTGATATTACAGTTCACATTGGCATTCTCTGTCACCAAGTCCAGAATGAAGGGCTAGGGAGAAAGGTCAGTGTTTAAGTGCTTGCCATCACAACATGAGGAATAGGGTTAAGATCTCCAGAAATCTATGCATGTGCTGGGTAGATGTGGCAGTCTGATTATTATTCCAACCACAGAAGGCAGAGACTGGATCTTCTGAGCAAGCTGGCTGTCAAGACTAGCTGTATCAGCAAACTCTGGGTTTGACAGAGAGATCCTGACTTAATGCATAAGGTGGAAGAGAAATCAAGGGTGATTCCTGACATCAGTCTCAGGCCTACACATGCACACAAATGTGCAATCCCGAAAGTATGCACCCATACCACACATACACACGCATGCATGCACACACAGGAAAAATGAAAAACAGAACAGAACAAATCCATTATGAAACTTGTAGTGGGTGGGGTGGCCATCATTCATCCTGGCATTCCCTGGAACCTTGAAGAATAACTTCTGAGGCTGGAATGAGCTGAGACCACCAGTGATCCAGATGAAGTGACAACCTCTCCAAACCCCTTTTCAAAACAAAATAAAACAAAAACCATAAAGCACATGACATCTTCCTTAGGGAGACACTCAGCAACTCTCCTCCATAGCTCACTAAATGGTGTCTTTGTGGGAAGCTGCACAATGCAACATTCTCATGCAGCCACCAGAGAGCCTGGCACTTGTAGCATTTCTTTAAAGCAGTTGTCCCTGTACCCTTCGTTCTTTCTGAGATGATGAAATGAAGTAATGCGCATGAAACACTTATAGCTTAGAAGCTTTTAATGCATCACTTGTCTTTTCTGACTTGAAGCTACCTTTGCTGCTTTTAAAAAAGATTTCTTTTTATTTTGCTTTTGTTTTTGTTTAGAGGTGTTTGTGTGTGTGTGTGTGTGTGTGTGTGTGTGTGCGCGCGCGCGCGCCCATGTGCACAAGTGTGTTTACCACATGAGTGTAGTACCGAAAGGGGCCAGAAGAGGGTGCAGGTCCCCTGGAGCTGGACTTAGAGACAGCTGTAAGCCTGTACATGGGAACTGGGAACCACATTAATCCTCTGGAAGAGCAACAAGTGCTTTTAATCACTGAGCCATCTCTATAGCCCTACTCTTATCTCGAGGGTACCACCCCGTGACTGAACAGGCATGAACAGATCACTCAGTGTCCCCCAAAATGTGCTTCTTTAATAGATAAACGATGAGAAAAAATTCCCTTTTTATTACTTTCACAGCCACTTACTGTTCTAGTGAGCATAAGAAAGTCCAGGGTGGTTTGATTTCCACATCTCTCTGATCTTCCCGTTAAAGGAGTAGGAGAGTCCTCCTGGAGGGAGGCTGAGATGCCTGCAGATAGCAAGTGGAGCAGATAAACATCAGCACTTGAGGGAGCATCACACAACAGAGGGAGCTCTTCAGGGTGCATATTGATCATGACAGCGTGAACTTCAGGGGGCCTTGCTTCTTTGCTGCTAGTAGAGGGTGATGAGGATGATTGTCAGGTCTGAGTGAGCTGAAGAAAGGACTTGTTTTCAATATTTATTATAAAACCCACACAAGTATATTACATATAAACACATTCTGCCTATACACGCATCTTCCCTCTTCTTGTCCCTCTTCCCTTCCTTTACTTCAGTTCTCTTTCTTTCCCATCTAATACATTATATAGCTTTATGTATGGATTTGTGTAAAAATATAGGCACTACAAATGAGAGGAAATATATGGTATCTCTCTTTATGAGAATGGCTTGATTTGCTTACTCTGAGTATCTCCAGCTATAGTCATTTTCCTATACACAACATAGCCTTGTTCTTTTTCCACAGTTGAAAACACTCATTGTGTATATACAAGATGTTTTCTTTATCCACTCCTCTGTTGTTCGACACTAGAATTGGTTTCAGAACTTAGCCATTGTGAATAGTGTCACCACAATACTGGTGTGTAAATATCTCTGAGTATAAAATGTTTGGGGCCTGGAAAGATGACTCAGCCATTAAGAGTCCTTGTTCTTTCAGAGGATCCAGGTGTGGTTCCAAGCAGACACCCAGCAGCTCACAACCGTCTGTAACTCCAGTGATCTGATGTCGTCTTTTGTCTTCTTTCCGCACTGCATGCATGCATCGCACAGACATATGTGAAAACATAACACTCATACACATAAAAATAATAAAAATATATTTTTATATTTGAAGGATGACTCTTGCTAGCTTCTGACTGCATAGCCCTGAAATTATCACACAGAAACTGCATTATTTAAATCACTGCTTGGACCATTAGCTCTAGCTTCTTATTAGCTAACTCTTACATATTAATTTAACCCATTTTTATCAATCTGTGTATTGCCACGTGACTGTGGTTTACCGGCTAAAGTTCCATCTGGCTCTGGTGGGGCTACATGGCTTCCCTCTGACCCCGCCTTCTTCCACCCAGCATTCAGTTAATTTTTCTCACCTAGCTAAGATCTGCCTTGCTACAGGTCCAAAGCAGGTTCTTTATTCATTAATAGTAATCACAGCATACAGAGGGAAATCCCACATCATTTTTAAAGGAACATTTCCATATTCTTAAAACAGAAAGAATTTTTTTTTGTATTTGTTTATTTTTAAGACTGGGTTTCACTATGTAGCCCTGGCAGGCCTGGAACTCACAGAGATCCTCCTGTCACTGCTTTTAATACTTGGAGTAGAGGTGTGCTGCCTAGAAAAGAAACATTGATAAATCCCACCATTGGTAAGTATTGATAAATATTAAAACTAAAACCTTCTGTTCAGCAAGACACACCCGTAGGAATGTGGAAGCACAAACTACAGGATGGGAAATGCATTGTTGACCGTCACCATTACAAAAGACTTCTGTCCTGAGACCTCAGGCTTTCAAATCAAGAGCGGGACAATTCACACGAAAAATAATTGGTAAAAGATTTGAACCCGCTCTTCATACAAAGGAAATACAAGTGAAGCATAGTCAGATGAGAAGGAGCTTAGCCTCATTAGCCTCATTACTCATCAAGGAAATGCAAATGAACCCACCAAGGAATGTCATTACAAGCACAGCAGAAAGGCTGGGATTGAACGTCCTGAAACAATGGATACTGGCGAGGATCTAGAGCAGTGGATTCTCACTGTGCTGGCTGGAATGTGAAACAGAGCAAGCTTCACACAGTGACCATGAGAACAGCCATTTGCTGCACACATACCTTCTTGAACAAAATTCCACAACAACCTTTCTCTTAATTGATCCAAACACACATGATGCAACCCAAGTGTCTATTAACAAAGCTGTGGATGAATACACGGCACTGCCTGCACAGTTACAGTAGGACATAGTTAGAAACAAAAGAGGAGTCACAGCTCCACACAACACCGCAAATGACATTTACAAATATATGGATTAGTCTCAATCGTGGGACAAAAGATGTTCCTTCTTTCACGGTCAGTACCACAAGCCCTATCCACTTCTTTAATGCCAGGGAGAGGCAAAGCTCAGGAATTTCCCCTGACCCTTTCATCCAAGGTTGTAGACATGGTGTTTATGTGTGACTTGCACAAACCAAAACAAGCTTCAGAGTTAATGGGTTGTTTTCTTAAAAAAAAAGTAGCATATTTATGTTTGAAAATAGTATCCTGGGGAAAGTGCAGAAAGTACCGTTGTGGATCACTGGGGATGTTCCTCCTGAAGAAGCTGGCATTTCTAGTGGAAATCATCAGGGCTAAGGCTCATTTGTGAAGCTGTGTGATCTTCTAGCTTCATTTCTCTTGCAGTGGTAAAATATCCCATCAATATCTAACTCATAGGAGAAAGGGCTTATTTGACTTAGAATTCCAGGTTACAGCCCATCATTGTGGGGGAAACCAAGGCAGCTAGACGCATCACATCTAAGAGGACAGAGGATAAAAGTAGGGATACGCATACCCAGCTACCTTTCTTTGCTATCATACAGTTCAGGGCTCAGTCTGGGAGATGGTACTGCCCACATTCAGAACCGGTCCTCTAACCTCCATGATGCAGTCAAGCCAATCCTGCACAGATGCATCCTCAGGCCTCCTGAGGACCACAACTACTGACTCCGACTCTGTTTCAGGGATTCCAGGTTGTTTCAAGCTGATAGAACTCAGCATCATTCATAATCTGGAACCTCTTTTATAGTCTGTTGATAAACAGCCAGGGTGTTAACAGATGGGATTTGAGAATTCCATTGGGCCTGGGATTCAGAAGAAACACTTGTGTGGTTCTAACACCGTGGTGGAGGGTGGCTAGGTTTATTTATTTAGTAATTTATAGAGCCGTCATTCTCTGGGTAGTCATCCCCAGTTGCTCCAGTTTGCTCCCATGTTTGCAAGAGAGGACAACAGGACCAGCAGCTCCAGGAACTCTGAAGTCTAGGCCTGCCTGTGACATGCCATTAATTTTAGGTCTCAGTTTCTTCCCCTGCACAGTGATGAATCTGAGTAAAATGATTGCTGAAGTCCTCCTGAGCTCTGGCGTTCTTCTTCCTGCATATTTCCTGTGGACAGTTTTCAAGGCAGCGGTATGGATTTTACAACTGTAAATTCATTTCTTTGCTGCGAATTCCTTGCCTATAGGTGGGCTATCAGCTGGGTGCCTTATTTAGCATGGAGAATTCCTACATGGCAGTACTTGTTGAAGGGATAGACTGCCTATCAGCAGCCTAAATTCAATCTGTTTTTATGACCTCAGGGTCTATTTTTTGTGGCCCAGAGAAGCGGGATGGGACACAGAGATTTTGTGTGCTGTAGCCCTTTCTGTTTTGAATGTATTTCCAATAGCATGGGGACACCTGCCTGCCCTACAGCCTGGTTAATTAGAATGTTGTTCATGGGCTGTGATTTAATCCTCCCAGAGGGGCCTTACTAGCACCTCACAATGGTTTCTAGAAAGCCTAGGTGCTGCTTCTTTACCTTTCTGTATCCAGTACTTTCTACATCCAGTTCACCAGAGGTGGTCCCCAAGATGAAACTAGTTCATTGTTTTCGGGACAGCAGGTGGAGGATCTAAAATGGTCTAGGGTAAGCCACAGAGTCTTGCTTGAAATTTGTGACTTCCAGATTTTTCTCTCTCAGGGCCCCTTCTGTTGTGGGCTTCTGATTTCGTGTGTGTGTGTGTGTGTGTGTGTGTGTGTGTGTGTGTGTGTGTGTGTGTGTGGTGTGTGTTTTCTGCCTTTTCTACTAATACCATTAAGTTTAATGCCTTTCCTACTAAATATGCGTCCTCATGTTTACGTGGCAAGTGTTTTACATACCAAGCCTTCTCCCCAGCCTTGACTTTGAGGTCTTGACAAATCTTCCGTTCCAGTCTTCTAATGCTGGCACTGAAGACATGAGCTACAACAGGCACAAGATCTGTTTTTAAACTTTCTTTTTATTTATTCTTTGTCTTTCAGGCCATGCATCTCGATCCTGTTCATTTCCCTGTCCATTCACATCTGCCCTCTGCCCTTGCAACTTCCTCCCAAAATAAAATAGAATTTAAGAGAGAAAAAAGGGAAAATAATCTCACCATGGAAGCTGCAGTGTGATACAGTGAGTCATGTCATAAATCCTTTTGTCCATATATCCTTACTTGTAAGTGTTCATTGCAGAGTCATTGGTCTGGTCCAAAACCTCTGGTTTTTGCTACACTATAGATGCTACAATATTGAAGCTGGACTTTCACCGGGACTCCTCTTTGGGTATCCTGTTGTTGCCCTGTGTCATGGAGACCTTGCAGCTTTCGACATGCATGACTGTGAAGCACGATTAATAAAAACTCACAGCGAGACATTGGGGTTCAACCTGAAGATCCAAAAAGTAAGGCAGCCAGCTCTTACCTCGACCTCAGTCCAAAAACTGCAATCCTGCCTCCAGGAATCACAGAATGAGACAGTGTCTGAGAGCTGTTTCCTCCCATTTTATATTCCTCCTGAGGGCTAGGATTAAAGGCATGCACTGCCCAGTTTCTATGGCAACTAGTGTGGCTACTGGGATTAAAGGTGTGTGTTACCTTTGCCTGACTGTATAAGGGAGTACAGTCAGTATGTGGTTTTACTCTCCTGATCCCCAGGCAAGCTTTAGTTATTAAAATACAATTGAAATGCCACTACAAGACTGGCCCCTTCACATGTCCCCATAGATCATAGATGGAGTGAAAGTCAGTGTGTGCCAACTCATAGCCCTGGTTCTGGGCCTGGGTCAACACAACATCTCTCCGCTGTTCCCACCACCAGGGTGAGCTCTGCAGCACCGCCCTGGCTAGTTCACCCCTTGCAGTATGAGTAAGGGGTAGGGCCAGTTTTACTTTCCTGCCCTCAGGACTGGCTCTCCTACACCTGGCTGATCAGGGCCAGCTCTATTGCAGCACCCAGGGGAGCGCAGGGGCCACTCTCCCAAGGGCTGCAGTGGGGCAGGGCAGCTCTCCCACTCGTGATCTCAGGGTCAGCTCTCCCACCCACCTCAGGCATAGGCTGGTGAGGGGTGAGGCATCTCTCCTGTCAGGGACCAGCCTCGACAAAAATACCTTTTTTTTTTTCTTTTTTTTTTTTTTGGTCGGGGCATGGGCATCAGAAAAATAAGTAAAGAGTATCAAGACACAGATAAAACACTAAAACAGGAAACATAGGGTAGTATCGGGAGGGAGTGCCAGTGAATACTGAAAACTCTCACATTTAATTTCCAATTGCTAAAAATACCCCTGACCCCAAAAGAATAGAAGTAAGATAAAAAAAAAAACTGCATTAACAGGATACAAGGACGTGAACAGACCAGGTGGAGGTTACACGGGCTACAGCCCTAGTTAAACACTCTGTTGCTAGAACAAAACAAGTCATGCTCACACCCTAGACCAAAACATTCTGTAGGCAAACCACACCCAATGGGTGGAATCCATTGTTGTCTCCTTAAGGGAGTGGGAACTTAGTCGGATCTTTAGTTTTTATTTGGAGTAGAAACAGATCTCCTTCTCTATTCCTGAAATACAAGGTCTAGGTATTATTCAACACCTGTTGACAATAACCTTAAGAGAGCAGGGTCAGCTCTACTGTGCTGTCCAGGTGAGGCATAGGGCCTGTTCTCCAGAGTGCTGCAGCTGGGGAGGGGTTGGGTCAGGTCCCCCCACCTGCTGCAGGTGGTGAAGGACAAGGAGAGGAGGGCCCTGCTTTCCCATTCCCATGAGCTCCTGGATAGCTCACCCGTGCCCCTGAGGACGGAGTTAGCTTTTATTGTGCAGGTGAGGTGTAGAACCCTCTCTCCTGAGTGCTTCAGCTGGGGAGGGGCAGGACCAGTTCCCTCTGGAGTTGCAATCATTAAGGGATGGGCCCAACTTTGTACAGTGCTATCCTCTCCACCTTTGGGGGTGTCAGCAGCCATGGACATCCACATGGACTGCTGCTGCACCAGGGCCATGAACCCAGACATGGGCTCCAGTAGCAGCCTAGGCCCAGGTATCACCATGGCCCTGGGTGGTAATCAAACCGCTCACCTCAGCCCGCTCCTCACTTCTTTTATGCCTCTTCAGATGTGCCCCTGTACACAGGCCATAAACCATTCTGTCTCTCTCTCTCCCATACCACACCACACCACACATTTGCTCACCATAATAGTGCCTGTCTGCCTGGCTCTCAAAGGTACTGGGTAGGCCCGATGGCACAGGATCTCAATGATAGCTTGGCATGACCCATCATAGGCCCACACGGCTTCACTCACCAGTGGATCTTTCTCTCGTAGAAAGTGCTTGTTTGCTGTTTCTTAAGACAATGTTAACATTTCAGTTGCTCCTTCAGTATCAAATGTTTGTTTTACTAATAACACGCAGACATCCTACTGTTCTATTCTCTTCTTTTTCGGAAAGTACAATAATCACTTCATCTCTCTGTCAAAGCACTATGTGCTTTTAAAGACTTTGTTCCTTTCTATTATGGAAATGTTTAAATATAAAAAAATGTGTGGAAATAATAGGATATTGAACCCCACGAATCTACTATGTACAGTACTTACTAATATCTTGCTACTCTTTTTTTTTTAAACTTTTACTTTTTTTTCCTCTTTGATTTTGGTGGTGAAGATTGTAGTCAGGGTCTCTCAGCGCTCACGTGCTTGCGCGCGCGCGCATACACACACACACACACACACACACACACACACACACACACACATCCACACTCACACCCACACCCATCTCATCTTAAAGGAGAGAAGAGATAGTTCATTTTGAAGCCATATATGAGTGACCACTGTCTGGGAATACAGATTGAAGCTGCCCTAATCCATGTTACAAAGAGGAAGCAGTTTCTCATAGCTTTCACACTAAGAGAAAAAGGGAAGTCGTAAATCACAACACTTTTAAGTACACTGATAGGCAGGTTAAAGGAAAACAGGGAGCTCTTGGCTAAAGGCCCCAGATACTATCGGATCACAGGCTTAGCTTTTTGAGTGGCAGGAGCTAGGTAAACTCCTAGGTAAATTCCAATGAGTTTATCTAATGGCCACAAAGATGTCAGTTCAACACAGAAGAGGGCAATCAACAGCTGTTAAGAAGGTGCAGACAGCCTAAGATGGCCTGCTGCTGGATGGATGAGTAACAGCCCAACCCTCCACAGTCACTGGAGGTGAAGTCAGCTGATCTGACTGCTCAAGGCTCAGGAAGGTGCAGCTTCTTTCTCACAACTTGGTTTAGGTCTCACACATGCTAGACAGACGCTCAGGCACTGAGCTATAGCCCTTGTCTTTGCTATTCTGTTCTGAGACATTTTAAATGGTTACTAAACTTGGTACATGAATGAAGACATTGGAGCTATCTGGGCCTTATAGGGCATGGCAGTTATAACACAGCCACCATGTATAATGGTGGACTGGAGGCCATCATTACTGCAACATATGCCCAAACTTCAGAGGTGTTGCAATATAAAGGAAGCATGTCTTAGAATTGCTGCCATATTCCATACAGCACTATGAGGTCAAGATGCATTTTACATATGAGTCCATACACAAGAAGTTATTATTTTCCTCAGTGCCTGAGGAAGGTTTTCCTGTTTTCCATTCAGCAACATCAGAGCACGAAGAACCTGTTTCTGTTTCCACGGTGCATCTTTTCCCTTACTGAAGACTGAAGTGTCACGCCAGACAGACCTACTGAAATCCATTGTCACTCTGAAGAATGCTAGCAGCCATTTCTTCTCAGCCATGATGTTCCCTGTTCACCCTGGGTCTGGTTTACTTCCACATGCTTGAGATGTATGAACCACTCAGCTGTGTTCTGCTCTTTGAATCATCTCCAGAAACACACGCTTCTATGAACCAAAAGGGCTGCTCATTGTCTGTCCACTCAACACCTCACCTGATGCAGGTACTGAGTGCCCAGTGTTATGTCACCTGGACTCAAACACTTACTGTATGGTTCCTTTCTAGAGTCATTAGTCTGCCTTCTGCCAAAGTATTTTCTGGAGTTGACATCCCGAGAATAGATCCTGCGTCACATTTTCAAATTTGTGACTTGTCATGCCAGGGACACCGTATTTGGCTTGCAAGCCTGGGTAATAAGCTTGTACAGGTGTACAGCTCAGGCCCAACGGACTCTGGGAGGAAGTGATTGCCATGGTTAGGAGACTTGTAAAGGGGCATGTAGTGAGGAGCTGCGGGCAGGCCTGCTTTTCATCCCGCCCGGCTCCCGCACAGCTAGCTTAACCCCAGAAATAATAACACACAAATTGTATTCATTTAAACACTGCCTGGCCCATTATTTCTAGAGAGTTAGTTACTGGCTAACTCTCACATCTTGATTAATTCATTTCTAATAATCTGTGTAGCACCACGAGGTGGTGGCTTACCGGAAAAAATTCAGCATGTCTGACCTGGTGGCTGGCTCCATGATGTCTGCCTCATTGCCCTCTTCCCAGCATTCTGTTCTGTTTACTCTGCCTACCTAATTTTCTGTCCTATCAAAGGGCCAAGGCAGTCTCTTTATTAACCAATGAAAATAACACATAGACAGAAGGCCCACCTATATCAGGGGCGGACCAGTGATGAGCCATTTCAGAACAGGATGCCCAGTGAATCTGTGTTCAGTTCTTAGTTGCTGATTGCTAGCTGTTGAAGCTATGTGGTCTCCACATGTGCGTTGTGGGCCTTACAATTTCAGTTAGCACTGACCTACCAACTGTGGCTTTCCTCTGCCGGTAGGCTTTACTTAATAAGTTGGGGAAGGCCACTCTGCCCACATCTGTCCTAGAAGTCCTCAATCAATGGCTTTGAGGGGTTGGAAGATCACTATTCTGGTTGTTTCACTGAAGGGAAGGGATAACCTGGAATTCTGTCTTTGACTTCGTGTTTTGAAGTTTTTCAAGGAACCAACCTCTAGGTGCACACAGAGCTTGCTGGACTGGTAGACCACCCTTAGCGGCTTTTCTTCTTGGTTTGCTTTTCTACCCTTAGACTTTGACAGCTTTTGTTGCATGTCTGAAACAAATTGTTTGTACTTGAATGGTCAGTTCAGGGACTATTTCTGGGGATGCTCTAACTAAGACAATGGTCATTTAATTTCTGTGGACCACAGGTCTCTTCCCTGCTAGGGACAAACAAGTTCTGACTTCTTGAGGTTCTTGAGTTTCTTATTTGCAGCCCAGGATAGACTTGTGATGAGACGTCACAGGTTTGTTTTCTGTATTTTGCAGATCAGGAACCAGAGGCACAGCAGGGCTTCTTAGAAATTACTCAAAACATCTGTTAGTATTGGAGCTGAGACTGCCGTGTAGCCCTGTACTGAGACCAGCTAACTTTCTTTGAGTATTTCTCAGTCTCGACTGGTTCTTCTCAGTATTGGATCCAAGATTTCTGAAAGACGAGTTCAATGTCTGAGACAAGTTTTAGGGTCTTTCCACTGGGACTGTGGTCAACTTTGACTGGAGGAGGCAGTCCTGGGTTTCTGGGTACCAAAGATGGATGGTAAGATCAACTTTAAGGACTTAAAGAATACAATTACAGCTCACATCCCTTATAAATGGGTGTATACCTACAGTCTTGTCCAGTTTGATTTATATTGCTGTCTCTAGTGCCACCTTTGAGTCCAGAATTAGTAGTTTTAGAATCACCATGGAAACACAAGGAAGGTGTTTTTGTAAAAGTTTAACCTAGCAGGGAATATCTGTTTTCATTGTGGGAGACACCAGCCCCATAATGAAACAATTTTTTTATGTTGCATTTCCTTAACTCTGTGGAGCTGTATTATTTTGACTGTCTAAAATGTCTGATTGGTCTAGTAAAAAGTTGAATGGCCAATAGTAAGGCAAGAGAAAGTATAGGCAGGGTTGACAGGCAGAGAGGCTAAATAGGAGGAAAAATATTGGAAAAGAAGATAAAGGAACAAAAGAAGGAGAAGGAGAGAAGGACATTAGGGGCCCAGCCACCCAGCCACACAACAAGCCATGGAGTAAGAAGTAAAGAAAGGTGTATAAAAGAGGAAGAAAAAAGTCCAGAGGTAAAAGGTAGATGGGATAACTTAAGTAAAGAAAAACTGGCTAGAAACAAGTTAAGCTCATTTAACATTTTCACATTAAAAAAAAAGAAAGAAAACAAACTAAGGCTGGGCATTCATAAGAAAGAATAAGCCTCTGTGAACTTATTTGGGAGCTGGGTGGCAGGCCCCCAAAGAGCCAAAAGACAAAAAAACAAACAAACCAACAACACATGGTCAAGGTTACCTAGGTCCCTTGCAAGTGGTGTCTCGCTACAGAGTATGTTTTCTACCTTGGTCCCACAGCTCCATGTGATTGAGACTTCCTACCAATATTAACCAGTTCTTGGAACTGACTTTCAGACAGGCTTTTTCCAGATGAGATTATGGAGGACAATGGTTAGCCAATAAACCCTGGAGGACTGAGTGAAGATGCTTACCAAATGGTAGTTCTCACAAGAAAACAATCATCTTAGAGGAGTTTTAGTTCGTGATTGAGAAGACAGCTTTTGATGATGTTGCTACACCCTGAACCTCTAACCTGGGTTCATGTCTGACAGAGCCTTCAGACAGGAAAACAAAATAAGGTCCTTTAATCTTGCTGTAACTCTCAGACTTGCTGATTTAGTCTTCTGTTCTCCTTTGTATACTCTCAGAACACCCCCCTCCCACCAGCAGCTTCCTCTGTTAGTTCAGAAGTTGATATTTTCCCTTAGTGTTTGGAAAGTGACAAAATGTAGTCAATTCGATCTTGGTTTGGCACTCCTTGGGATCACAGTCACACAAGCCTCCATCTGTTCCAGGCTATTTCAGGCAATGGCTTCACCAAAGCCAACTGTAGCTGCCAAGGCTGGCCAGGTATTGACACTTTGGCCAGCATCTGGATGGGTCAGTCATGACCTATCATAGTGAGCATTTGGAAAGGTATCATTGCTCACTTAGGTGGTCTTTACATCTCTGGAATGGTAGAGCAAATGCTGGGCCAAGGTTTGCAATCTCCAGTGCTTCAGGACTATCGGGGCTGATTTTCTTCTATTTCATAGGTTCTTCTTTGGGGAGGTGTTTTTGACTGTCTGTCACAATAGGACTAATGGATAGGAAACAGTTCCCGATTATAGGAGTCTAGAAATAGTCTATCCAGCCCTTGAGAGGTGGAGTTCACCCTCATCCTTGGCTATCAACTGAATTCAAGATCACCCTGGGATAATTGAATTCAAGGTCACACTGGGCCTCAAAAGGTAGAAAACAAAAGACAGTAAGGACTAACCAAGATTCTCTTCACAGATGCACATATTGAAGCTCTCATAGCAGTGAGGGTTTGTGTTGAGTCAAAAGAACCCTCCTCAAAGTAGCATTGCCATCAGGGAGGAATAGCATCAGGGTGAGTGACTGGTGGTTTTTAGCCCTAGCACACACATAGAGTGTGACTCTCAGAATGGAAGGCACTTCCTGGGAGGCTCAATGATCAGATTGGAAAGCATCCACTGCTCAGAGAGAGCAAAAGGGTATGGGTAAGGACAGATAGATTTTTAAAGAGAGGGGACTGTAGCTTTGGAGCCTGTCCTGGAACTAGCTCTTGTAGACCAGGTTGGCCCCGAACTCACAGAGATCCACCTGCCTCTGCCTCCAGAGTGCTGGGATTAAAGGCATGTGCCATCACTGCCCGGCAAGGTATCATTCTTATAGGCAACACAGAAGGAACCTTATTTAGCATAGAACAAGGCAGAAATCTTAAGTTAAGGGAGGCATTGTATAAAGGGTAGGGTGTGGTAGTGCATGTCTGTAATTTCAACCCTTGAGAGGTGGAGTTCACCCTCATCCTTGGCTATCCACTGAACTCAAGTTCAGCCTGGGATAGTTGAAACTGGGCCCCAAAAGGTAGGAAACAAAAGGCAGTAAGGACTAACCAAGATTCTCTTCACAGATGCACCACCTCACTGGCCTTGATCCTGTTATCAAGATGTATAGCAAGCTCCCCCATCCATCTTCACAGATTGTGGCAGCTCTACATTTTTATACCATTCCATTTCAAACTAAGTATTGTTAATCACACCAGTTGAGAGTAAGATCATGACCACAGTTTGAGGTCCAATTTGAAGCAAGTTTTAATTAAATAATGGCCAGTTTGATGGACTCTCTGGCCAGGTCCATCTCTGTTTTCCAGAAAATGACCCTGAGTCACATTTTGAAGGAGCTTAAAAAGGCAAAGTCCATAATTCACCACATTTCCCATGAGGTCCAATCAGGGGCAAACATATATCCTCATGTACCTCCTGACTGCATATCTCCTGCCTATATCCAGTCAGGGGTAAGGGTACATTCTGACATATTTCCTACCCACGTCCCTCCCACCCATGTGTGACCAAGCACAACTGGTGCAGTTGGACCAGTAAACTTATTTAGGGGAGTGAGAACAGGTGACTTGTCATCTCCCATAAACAACAGCCTCCAGCATTTCAGGAACTGTCTGTCCTTGGACAAGAGCTTGTAGACCAGAGGCATTTTGTCTTCTGTATCTCTTAGGCATAGCAGTTAAAACTTAATGCAACTTTGGCTCTCACAGCATAAAGTGGGTGGAGAAAGTGAATGGTCAGGGAACTGGGGTGATGCTGTGCACTCGCAAAACACTCATGGTGAATACCCAGCACCCATGGTGGGGGCTCAAACAGTTTGTAACTCCAGTTCCAGGAAATTTGACACCATCTTCTGGCCTCCACAGATTACTCCCACAAACACATGTGTTCTTATGTGTGCAGGTATGTGTGAGCACACATCCATACCCCCCATCTACACACTAAAGTTAAAACCAAATCCCTTACTATACCTCTACCATGAGTGTCTGTTTCTTATCTGTAGAATGGGAAAAATTCAGATATTAATTCAAGGCTGCAGTTTGAGCACATGTTTAAAGTATTTGTCTCTTATTCTTTTCTCATACGTTACACCCCAACCACAGTTTCCCCTGCCTCCACAGCTCACAATCCCTTCCCCCTCCTCTTTTCTCTTCCAGATCCACTCTTCCTTTATTTCCCATAAAAAAACAAAACAAAAAAAAAACAGGCCTGTAGTAAGGAGGCCGCTTGTTGGTTCCTGGCTGCCCAGACTCCCGAAATAACCACACAAAAACTGTATAAATTAAATCACTGCTTGGCCTATTAGCTCTAACTTCTTATTGGCTAGCTCTTACATATTAATTTGACCCATTTCTATTAATCTTTGTATTGCCACATGATTGTGGCTTACCAGGTAAAGTTTCATCCGACATCTATCTCTCTTGAGGGGTGGGGGCTACATGGCTTCTCCCTGACTCTGCCTCCTTTCTCCCAGCATTCAGTTTAGTTTTTTCCACCTACCTACGTTCTGCCCTATCAACAGGCCAAGGCAGTTTCTTTATTCACCAATGGTATACATAGCACACAGAGGGCAATTCCCACACCACAGGCCTCCCAGGGATATCTACCGAACACGGCCTAACGAGTTACAGGAAGACTAGGCATAAACCTTCATATCAATGCTGGATGTGACCACTCAATAGGAGGAAAAGGGTCCCAGCACAGGCAAAAAAGTAGTTTGTAACCTGCAACACTATGGCAATGGTGGCCTGAATGATCCTGGAAAATGCTTTCTACACCGTCATCAGGCTCATTTTTGGAAAGTCAGTCCAAGACTGCACAGCACCTCCAAGTAGCTAGAGTCTCTTTGGAGCCAGCAAAACTTTAATGAAAAATCATTTCTACCAAACCCGGAGGCAGCTTTTAGTTTTTTTTTCTCTTGGACTCACCTGATGGAGCTGCCCAAAGTGCCACCCTTTAGGAGGTACAGAGGCGATGCCTTCAAGGAGGCAGACAGGGCTGGCTCCACGACCCTTCAAACATGAAAAGCACTGCAGCTTGGGACCTTTTGTTCAGTGTTTCCTCAGCCTCCCACAAAAGCCTTTCCCAATTTGTGAGCTTGGCAATAGCAGGTATTGTTGTCCAGGATCTCTGCAAATGTCAAGCCCATTACTGGGCTGAGCAGAGCAGAGTTTTAATTGAACTTTCTCTTCAACCTTCTGTTCTCTGCAGCCATGACAGAACTGTTTGCGTCCGCTGTGGCCTCCCCTGTTCACCCCCGAGGTCCAGGCTGGAAAAAAGTAAATTATCTTCAAAGATATGTTTGTACAGGAAAACTCTGAACTTCTGATTTTGTCGAGGTTTTGGTATCTTCTTGCGGCTAGCACATTTTCGTCATAGGTTGAAGAGATCATCTGCACCAGCAGGTCTTCATGGCGATAGAAAAGGAACAGGAGGGGCACATGGAGGAGTGGAGGGAGGGTATGGAGGGGGAAATGAGGCAATTATATTACAATCTCAAAAAGAAAAATAATAAAAAAATAAAAAAGAAAAAGAAAAAGAAAAAGATGATCTTGCAGATGTGGGAAGCGATTCGTCTTCCTCCTCCTGACTCTGGAGCTCTATTTTTGCACACAAAAGAATGGCTCCTTTTCTTACAAACCAGCTTTCCCGTAACCTGTCAAACCATCCTTTAACTCTGCACTTTCTTTCCTTCTCCCTCACAGCCAAGCCTCTCTAAGATGCCATTTGCTGCCCTGTCTCTATGCTCTCTGCCACCCACCTATCCACTCTGGTCACCATTTGCCTTTATGACATGAAAAGTGGTGTCCTCTTTCCATGTCCATCTCTGTGGCTCTGCCTTGCCTCCAAGTCAGTTTGGCTGGACGACTTCAACAGAGTCCTAACTGGTCCCTACTGGCCCCCCCCTTTTCCTCACAGCTTGATTACCTACTTTCCTGACTGCCCCCCAAAGCATCCTCCTCAAAGGCATTTTAGAGGCTTCAAGGTGCTCTGACCCCTGAGCCTGGCTTGCTAAGCCCTCTGAAGTAGCCGCTGCCTGCTCTGTGGCCCCAGGCCCGCCAGATGCTCTCGCTGTCTGTCCTGAGGCCCTATCAGTCAGCTCCTGTGGTGTTTACCAGCCAGTCCACTGCTTCTCTCCTCAGGATCTTCACATCTAGTCATTCACTCTCTTCTGTCAGAAATGTCCTTTCCCTTGTTATGTTGACTCCCTCCTCATCTTTCCAAAGCCAGAAGAGGCTTGCTCACCTTTGGGGCACCCTCTCTGTTCCTGGAAGTCCCACATGTTTCCCTCAGAGTCATCCATTTCTCCCATTCTTCCCCACTTGTGTGGGCTTGTTCGTGCGGTCTGCTTCTTTTGTTTTATGTTTTGAAGGAGAACATCTTGAATGCAGTATAGTTCTCTGTATGCAAGGATGTTATTGGAAAGGGTTCCCTGATGAGGACCAGGGAAAGCCAAACAGTAAAGCTGAGCATGCCTAAGACAGTATCTCAGTCACCACCCTGGAGGGCCACTGTGACCTAACCTACTAGGAGTCCTGAAGAGGAAGTTACATCTTGGAGTCTCAGAGTTGCCCATAGCAGACCTGAGAGCAGGAGTTTGCTATGTCAATAGCTATGGTGGTCACTAGTCAAGGACTGTCCCAGTGGAAGCAGGTTCCCAATATTTATTTCAATATCCTCTCTCTCTCTCTCTCTCTTTCTCTCTCTCCTTTCTATCTGTCTGTCTGTCAGTCTCTCTCTCCCTCTCTCTGTCAGTGTGTGTGTCTGTCTTTCATGTGTGTCTCTCTATCTCTATCTCTCTATCTCTGTCTCTTTCTCTCTCGTGTGTGTGTGTGTGTGTGTGTGTGTGTGTGTGTGTGTGCGTGCATACGCATGTGGATGTGTGCATTGGCTTCTCAGGGCCTGGAGGTGTCAGAGCCACTGAAACTGCCCTCCTTGATGTCAGGAGACCAAATGAAGCTGTGCTACACTTCGTATGGCTAGTCCTGGAGCCTGCAGCAGCTGGTACAGAGAAGGCATGCTGGGACTTGGTTTTTGCATGAACATGTTAAAACCAAATCTTACATAGGAACCCCAGACCCGAAGCACCTTAATTCTCTTCCCACTCTTACACCAGGCAGCACTTGGTCCTCACACCCCTACTGAGCATGAGACAATCCTTCCATAGTCCAGACTGAGAAGAAAGCTGCTCCTTCCAGTTACACATAGAATCCGTCAGGTAAAGGTGCTGTACCGCACAGTCCTGGGGACTTGAGTTTGATAACTAGAACCTACTTAAAGGTAGAAGGAAGACAGCTAACTCCACTGAGCTGCCTGTGATCTTTACACAATACTGTGATCTATGTCCACATCTCACACATGCACCAGTTATACAATACACTCAGAAACCCTGAAAGTCCCAGCACAGTGTGGATGCAGAACGCAAACGTCTTATGGGGAAACTCTGGTGCTGCTGGAGACCTGTGGGCACACCTCCATCTTGGTGCTATTCTGTGTGCAACAGTGTTGTTGATGTTGTAGTCAGCCAGAGCATCAGTTCTACTACTAATGGGCTTTTACTCTGCCTCAGAGCTGGAGGCTTCTCCACACTCAGGAAGACCTTTGTGGCCTGAGAATATAGTTCTGCTTTGTTTGATTCATAGACTGGTCAGAAGTGAAATTCTTTGGGATGTCAATATTTCAATCAATGAAACAAGTATTTTCCTTTGAATATAAGTATTTATTAGGAGATGAGGGAGAACAGAATGCAAAGCAGGACACATGAGCTGAGAAAGATGATATGAAACTAATTTTCTAGTTTCAACTCCAGCATAGTTTTTTTTATTTTTATTTTTTGGTTGGTGATGTATAAGTGCATAAAGATGTAATTAGTGGTGAATGCGTGAAATCCTAAACAATTCTGCATAGCTTCAGAATAGTCATTCTGACTGGGCTGCTGTTTAAGTGGCTGTCTTAATCTAGCTGAGTGATGTTTTCCTTTGTGATTTCTTTACAATGGAGTGATATTTATAAAAAAAATGAGTAAATATTTAAAAGTTTTGGATAGCCACCGCATATATATGTTATCAAACACAAAATCCCATCAATAATAAAGATAATACAATAAAAAGCAAATCTCTGACTTTGAGAAGCACTTCCTCATCTCTCTACTCAGTACTGGTTGGCTTCTTGTCAACTTGACACAAGTTAGAGTCATCTGGGAAGAGGAAACTTCAACTGAGAGAAGGCCCTCATCAGACGGTCCTGTAAGTGAGTCTGTGGGCATTTTCTTGATTAACTTTTGATATGGGAGGACCCAGCTCACTGTGGACAGTGACACCCCTAGGCTGGTGGTCCTGCGCTTATCCAGAATGCAGGATGAGAAGGCTTTGAGGAGGAAGCCAGTACTTCATGGTTTCTGCTTCAGTTCCTGCCCTGACTTCCCACAAGAATGGACTGTGACATAGAAGTGTAAGCCAAGTAAACCCTTTCGTCCCCAAATTGCTCCTAGCGTTGGTGCTAATCAAACTAGAATTCATTTAGACACGCACCCAGAGTAGTTTTTGCATGTTCATAGAGATAGAATCTCATCTCTTTAGTTCATGAACATGGCTTGGGTCTGAGTGAGGCTAGGATGAAGACCTGCCCACACCATGTCCATCTCAGATACCCAGTCTCTGCTGAGTACTTCATTCAGCCGTGCCCATTCTTCCCTAATGGAAACCTGCTCTTCCCTCTGTTACCGTATCCATCACCTTTTTTGATCTTACCAGACATGTCTACAAATATTCAGACACTGGTAGAAAAGTTTTAGTTTGTTTCCCAGGACGTTTATGAATTCTTTACATACAATCTGGTGTTATCAGAATTTGGAGAGCTGACTGACTCTTTATAAAATGTTTTTAAAAATTGTGTGTATCTGTGTGCATCTCTCTCTCTCTCTCTCTCTCTCTCTCTCTCTCTCTCTTTCTCTCTCTCTCTCTCTCTGTGTGTGTGTGTGTGTGTGTGTGTGTGTTGCATATGAATGTGGGTGCCTTTGAGGATTAGAGAGTTCAGGTCCTTCTGGAACTAGAGTTACAAATGATTGTGAGCCACCTGATGAGAACAGTGGGAACTGAACTTGGGTCCTCTGCAACAGCAGTATGCATCCTTAAAGATGTTCCAGCTTCATGGTTTTCATGTTTTATCACCTAGCAGGTGCTACATTGGGAAGTCCCTTCATTTCTCTGAGCATTTACCTGCATTTGGAAGGAGGAGAGTCATACAGCTTTCAGTTCCAGAAACTAATTATGACCGTGGGGTTGAGAAGTCATAAACACAGCCTTCACATACTTCCTCTGTAACGATTTCCAGGGAGGCTGGAATATCTTTGTTAAGATCACTTGGATGACTGTATTACAAGCCCTGGATGCTTACTCCGACCCCTAGCCCAATCCAAGAAGTACTCTGCCAGTCCTCCAGTCCAGGCCCATCCCCAGCAGATCTCTGGCAGTCCTCCTGCCCAGGTCCATCCCCGGCATTGCTCTGCCAGTCCTTCCTCCTGCCCAGGTCCATCCCCAGCAGTGCTCTGCCAGGCCTTCTGCCCAGGTCCAACCCTGGCGTTGCTCTGCCAGTCCTTCCTCCTGCCCAGGCCCATCCCCAGCAGAGCTCTGCCAGTCCTCCTGCCCAGGTCCATCCCCAGCAGAGCTCTGCCAGTCCTCCTGACTACCCCCTCCATTTTATATATCTACATTTTTTTCAAAAAAATGTTTTCCTTCTTTATAATGTTCCATTTGCAAATTTCTACCATTTTGTTGAGTTAAAATTCAGCTGCCACCTTACCTCCGTGTGGTTTTGTTTCCCCTCTCTTTGCAGTGCTGGAGATTGCCACACAGTAGGCAAGCAATCTTCCCCCGAGCAATATTCCAGCTCCTCTGTGTGACTGTTTTCTGAGATCAAGTTTTCCTCTCAGTTTCTGAGTTGAAGTCACCATGATACTTTGATCAAAGTCTTTCTCACTTCTGCTACTCTACCAATCTCATTGTGGTGAAATTCCATCCAATTTTGTTTTTCCCTTATTCTTTCCTTTAGAAGCAACGGGAGAATAAGAACTTGATAGTAAGATTTATTCATGGCACAGAGGTGCCATTCAACAAACATTTCTTAAATGAATTTCTATATATAATATATAGTCATTGTACTTAGAAAGAAACTCTGGGGATAGGGGAAACATACTGAATTGGGAAACAATTGAAAAAAGTTAGCAACAGAAGTTAGCTTAGAGTCTTTGCATGCATGCAGGCTGGTGTCCTCTCAATGAGGCACTCTGGTTCTATGTCTTTAATCGCTTAGTGGCTACTGTGCATTCCATCTGAGTACCAGTTTTCATGTATATAACTTTGAGTTCTGAAAATTAATCATGACTACGTGACACTTCTTAGAAGGATGTCAGGTAAACAGTGAGTGTTCGATATCTGTTAGGTGAATGAATAATTAAATAGACATATTAATAACTTACATTAGAATGACTGACACCTTGTCTAATACAACATGTGCAGGAGAAAAGTTTGCACAAATACCAATAGGAACATCTTTCTGATTCATAATCATATCTGAGTGCTGCTCCATTTTATTTTGTGTGTATGCATCTATTAGCTGCTTCTGTACTACTATGACAGAGAGCCTAATACAAAAAGTTTAGTGAAGGAAAGATTGATTTTGTGCATGGTCTCAGGGGATCAAGCTATAGTTATCTGGCCTCGTGGTTGGGTAGTTCATCATGGCAATTATAGTGGAAGAGATTTTTCGTTTCACTGCAGACAGTAGAAAGAGAGAGAGGGATTGTCAGAGACCAGCTTTGACAAAAATACCACTTACCAGGTGGGGGCAATGGGGATCAGATTGATAGTATAGAGTACAAAGACACAAGTGAAAATAATAAAACAGAAAACATAGGATAGTACCGGTGAATACTGAAAATTTGCCTGCGTGTAATTTTCCATACACTTTTATACCCCAACGTAACAGGGAGAAGAAGGCAAAAGACTGCTTTGACATGGTACAAAGGACAACTATAACAGTTATATGCTTCAATACTTTGAGACATCAAGTCATTAGCATTCTAATGTTTAGGCAGTGAACCCAAGTTCCTGAAAGCAGTCACTTGCAAGGTCAGACTCCCTATTTCAAAAGAAGGAGCTTGAATATTGGTCAGGGTGGAGTGGATCTGCCTGTATGGGCCATCTTAATGTCAAAAGGACCAAGGAACCCTAGGTCAGGATGTGTAGCCCTAGTTGTTATCAACAAATTTGAACAAGCTAAAACACTCTGACCTTCAGACAAGGTGGTAACAGGCTCACATTTTTAGGCCTCCACAAGAGACAGAGGTAGAGAGAAAGAAAGGGCCAGGTGCTATGAGAACACACTACAGTAGTCCATTTTTCCCCAGCTAGATCCATCCTCTTAAAGTTCCTACCACTTGTTCAAACAGCACCACCAGCTGGGGACCAAACATCCAGTGCAAAAGCCTATGGGGAGTGTGTTAGTTAGGGGTTTCTACTGCTGTGAAGAGACACCGTGACCAGGACCACTCTTAGAAAGGATAACATTTAATTGGGGTGGCTTACAGTTTCAGAGGTTTAGTCCATTTTCATATGGTGTGACATGACAATATGCAGGCAGACATGGTGCTAGAGAAGGAGCTGAGAGTCTTCCATCTTGACCTATAGGCAATAGAAAGTGGTTTGAGTGCCATACTGAACCTGATCAAAGGAGATCTCAAAGCCCATACCCACATTGGCACACTTCCTCTAACAAGAGCACACCTATTCCAATAAAGCTACACTTCCTAATAGTCCTGCTCTCTATGAGTTTATGTGGGCCAATTGCATTCAAACTATCACGGGGAACATTCCATGTTGAAACTTCAACAGCAGATGTGTGCATTAGTTGTGGTTATTTTATTGTCAAGTTATCACCTCTGAGAAGAGGGAACATTGACTGAAGAATTATCTTCATCACACTGGCCTGTGGGCATTAGTCCCACTCTGGACAGGCCGTCTTTGGCTGTCTAATAAAGGTAGCTGTATTTAAGCCTGGGAGTAAACCACTAAGTAGCTTTCCTCCATGGTCTCTGCTTCAGTTCCTAGCTTCAGGGTTCTCTGCTTTGAGTTCTTACCCTGGCTTCCCACGATGATGGACTATAATTTGTAACTCGAAATAAATCTCCCTCTTTTTTTTTCTTAAGTTGGTTTTGGTCAAAATGTTCCTCATGGACTCATATGTCTGAATACTTTATCCCCTGTTGGTGGAGTTGTTTGGTACTTAGGAGGAAGTATGCCTCTGGAGGCAGGCTCTGCAAGTTACAAGACCAGCACCATTCCTAATTCATTCTCTCTGCTTCTTGCTTGCAATAAAAGATGTGAATTCTGAGTTGCTCTTGTCACCAGGCCTGTTGCTTGCTATAGTGGTTAACTGTCACGAAGAACTCCAGAGCAGTAAGCCTCAATAAGCTTTCCTGTAAATTGTCATGATCATAGTGTTTCCTCGCAGCCATAGAACAGCGGCACAGCAACAGGAAGTAAACCAGGACAGCATCCCTTCCTGAGACAGAGGTCTTACTCCTCTTGAACACACAGGCTCAGGTTCTATTTTGTAAAGTTATATGACAAGCATCAGAAAGAGCCATGATTGCAATTGTATCTGTTTATCTTTTGCTGGAGGCTATTATCCACCCTCCCCTTTCTGTGCACAGCTGAGATGTGTCAATTATTAGAGTGTGTTGGCCACTCTGATGACTTCCTACCAATGTTAGTATTCTGTGGGCAAAGGATTCTTGTGTTCCTGTGGAATCTCAGAGTCTCATCATGCAGGTTCAAGAAGTTTTCTTTTTCTTTTAAGTGTTTACTTTGCTGCCATTTTAAAGCTGTGATTGAATCCTGCAAAACCTTCTCAGTGAAAGAATGTCATTTTGATAAGCATCTGTCAGACTTCATTGTTAGTTGGTTTGGGGGCTGCTTTTTGCCTTATAAATACCATTGTGCTCTGTTTCTTTATTCACCCCCCTCCATTCCTATTCATGTATGACCATATTTGGAAAAGCTGGACCTTTCTTTAATATGTGATGATTAATTTTCTGTATCAACTTGAGTAGGGCAAGGGATGCTCAGGTGAATGGAAGTATTATTTATGGGTGTGTTCATGAGGTGTTTCTGGGAAGAAATCATCATTTGAATTAGTGGATCAACAAGGAAGACAACCCCTGCAATGTGGGTAGGGGCCCAAACTGAACACACCCATTCTCACCATAATGAAGTTTGCTGAGATAATATTAATCCAGAACACTTCTTAATACTGTTGCTATGGTAATTAAATTTTAGTATACATTTTTGAGGAGAAAGTCTAGCTATGATACCTTCTTCTCTATTGTCAGGTCCAGTCACATCTTAGATCTCTATTGGGGGATACTTGATCACACTGTGAACTCAGAGAAAGCATTTGCATTAGTCAAATAAAATTATCCTTGGGTCAGGAGGGAGGAATTTTGAGTGGCACTTTTTTTTTGTTTGTTTTGGGGGAGCTGAAGGGTGTGTTTTTGGGGGACAAGACAGCAAGGAGAGGTTAGTTAGTTGCTACTTAACCTCTCTGAGATAGCAAGTTTTTACCTCAGACTTTGAATCTTAAGTCTTATTTATAACTAGAACAACAGAGATTTATGGGGAACATCACAAGGCAGGACACTAAGACCCTGTATAGTGGTATTATGCATGGTTTGAAAATGGAAAATTTAAATGAGGGGATAGGTGACTTAGTTGGGATTGATATAATGTCAATTGTAACTACTATCAATTTGGTAATTAATATTTTATCTTTTAAAACATGGTTTGATAACTGTACCAAATATGACAATTTGATAAAATATAAGCCTTAGAAAGACTTACTATTGAAAAGATACAAGTCTTAGAAAGACTCATCAATGAAAATAAGAAAAATTTGATTGATAAAATACAAACCTTAGAAAGACCTAATGAAAATAAGAAAAATACTCAGACATAGACAGAGGAATTTAGAGCAGAACCTACTGTACCACTGCATGATGAAACTGAAGAGGAGTGGCCTAAGGTTATGAGAAACCAACCTTAATTAATCTAGTTATCATACAAGAACAACTGCCAGATAATATGTAACCCAAGGATATGCAGATGTTAATTAGAATCCTGTAGAAATGTTACATTTGAAGAGTTTTAAGAAAGCAGTCATTTCATATAGCATGTATTCACCCTTTGTGAGGCAGATGTTAAATTCGTGTCTAACTAGGAACAGAATTATTCTATAAGATTGGAAAGATTTAGTTACAGCAATATTATAATCTGGTCCTCAGCTACAAATGAAAAACATGATGAAGAGAGGAAGCTAGGGTCATAGAACAATAAAGTAGGGCTGAAGGTATGAAAATTTCCCAAGACCTGTAGTAAGGAGGCCACTTGTTCGTTTCTGACTGCTCAGCCCTGAAATAATCACACAGAAACTGTATTAATTAAATCACTGCTTGGCCCATTAGTTCTAGCTTCTTATTGACTAACTCTTGCATATTAATTTAACACATTTCTATTAATATATGTATCAACACATGACTGTGGCTTACTGGCTAAAGTTCCCAGTGTCTGTCTCTAGTGGGCTACATGGCTTCTCTCTGACTCTGCCTTCTTTCTACCTTGCTTATAGGCCAAGCTAGTTTCTTTATTCATTAATCAATAAAAGCAACACATAGACAGAAGGACCTTCCACACCATAGCTTCTTGGTGAGGGCCAACATGCTGATTGGCAAAGATAATCTATAGTTGATATAGCAGCTTTGAATGCTTGGGACAGGACTGAAGAATCAGGAAAGAGGACCAAGTCATTTACCAAAATTATACAAGACCCAAAAGAAGCCTTCACTGATTTTTTTTTACAAAGTTTGACTTCAGCTGTCAATAGAATGATATCAGATCTAGAAATTAGACAAATATCAATTGAATCTTTGACTTTTGAAAATGCTAGTTCAGAGTGCAGAAGGGGAATTAGATATTTAAAGGCGGATCAGCACCCATAGATGAATGGATCTAAAATACAGCTAATATTGAATCTCATACTTATGATATTTAGATGTGATTTCTAAAACTTTAAAAAAATCAAAAGGTCAAATGTTTTAGTTGTGGTAGACAAAGTCATCTGAAAAGGGATTGTAGGTAAGGCTTTCCTAGAAACAATGTTTTTTCAAGAGACAATCCAAAAGGAAGGCCCCACACTTCTGGAATATGCAGAAGGTATGGCAAAGGTAGGTGTTGAACTAATAAATGCAGATCATCATGGGACAGACAAAATAATCCTTTACCATCAGGAAATGTCTTAAGGGGCTTTTCACAGGTCTTATTGTCAAATTTGGTTCAATCATTCCCTATCAACATTGGGGAAATCACCCACAGAACAATTAAAGGACTTAGTGCCTGTTGTTAAAAACAATACTGCTCTGGATGACAGAATAGTTTCAGTAGGTAAGACAAAATTTTCAGAAGAGACCATAAAACAAGTATTTTAGCTATCTTCTATAATGACCAAAACCCAAAAATAAAAAGACAGATAAATGGCATATTTATTGAAACAGATAGTTTAGTAGACACAGGTACAGATGTAACAATAGTTTCACCTAAATCTTCACATCCAGATTGATCTCTTCAGGAGGTAAATGTTCAGTTTCTAGGGATTGAAGCTTTATCTTAGGTGAAGCAAAGTCCAAGATTGGTTGAGTGTATATGAACAGAATGACAGATGAGAAAATTAAAACTACATCTCCAAGAGGCAGGTTGGATGGTTTTTGGTCATTTGATGGATTATAGTTGTTTGTCATCATTTAGGGGGATTGGTTACAAGTTGTTATTGATTATAGTCAGGAAAAAAGCTAAATAAAGGGGTTAGTTTCAAGGATTTCTTTATGTAGGGAAAAAAGGGAATATAGTCTAGAAATGATGATATAAAAGGATGAATTGTTGAGTTTACTTTTAAAGAACCACTAGTCTCAAATATTTTACATTAGTATGGATTTTTGTAAATTGATAAAATTTAAGGTTATTTTTATTATACTATACACATGCTTCTACTCTTGTTTAAGGTATTAAACCTATGTATTTCATTTTAAAATGTAATGTATATTTAAGAAATATAGGTTAGTAGTTAGTCATCTATAATAATCAAACTTGTATTCATGTTAGGTATGTTTTCAAGGTTAAATAGAGATATTTTTAATAGGTGGTCGTCAAACACTTCAGAGACCTACAGATCTTAGATGTGTCAATAACATAAAGCTTTTCATGACAATGAGATATATCTGCTCCTGGAAGCACCAATTTAATTCAAAAAAGATTGAAGGGCATTGTAGAACCTCCATATGGACTATGGAATTTGCTTTCAATGTGGCAAAGCTGCCATTTGGGCAAGAAAACTGCCCTAGTCTTGACTGCTGACACAATGTTTTCTAAATTGGACAAGTAGGACACAAAAGAAGATAACTGTCAAACTTTGCCAAGACAAGGTAGGATAGTACTTAAAATATCCTGCATCATAGAAAAGTCTGTCAGATATTATAGGCCTACAGGCCTAAGTTGAATGTCCCAATGTTGTAGAGGAATCTTGGATGACTGTCCAGGCAGCTAGTTGCTTCTATTATTTCTATAGTTTTGGAAGATATTTGTTCTGCACTTCCTGCTTACTGAGGGTCTCCAATTCTCCTAGGGTCTCTGATAGATTTGAAGATGAGATAGTTATATTTGCAATTTTCTTTATTAACAAATTCAGAAAAGAAACTTACATAAGAGATGTAAAGTTTATAAGGTTGAGAAACACGAAAGCATAAGTTGTTTATCTAAAATGTTTTAAGGTCTAAAACCATTTTTCAGAATGGTAATGCAAGTTATGATAAAAAGTGGTTTAGGTATAAAAATTTGGTCTCATTTAGATAGAATAAATAATATACTTTCCCTGAATTTGTCAAATACAAATGGACTGGACATTGTAAACATAATTCTTACCTGATAATTGTTCTTATTGTATGTAGTTTTACTGTGTTAGAGTTAAAACCTTTTCATTTAGACAAAAAGGAGAAAATGTTGGTGGATATTTGATCACACTGTGAACTCTGAGTTAGCATTTGCATTAATTAAATAAAATTAACCTTAAGTCAGGAGGTTAAGCTAGCAAGTACTTGACAGAAAGTAATCATAGAGCATCATATGGCGTCTGGAAGAGATAAACACTTGTCAGAACTAGTGGGGAGGAATTTTGAGTATTGTGACTTTCTTTTGTTTTGCCAGAGCAGAAGGACGTGTTTGGGGGGGGGCGGGGGAGGTACCAGCAAGGAGAGAATATTATCTAGTTGCTACTCAGCCTCTCTGAGCTAGCAAGTTTTCACTCAAGCCTTTGAATCTCAATCCTTATTTATAAATAGATAATAGAGATTTAGTTATAGCTACCTTTAGTGGCAGCAATAGAGCCGGCACCCAGAGAAGCAGACCAGTAACGTCAGAGTTGGAATTGCTGGATGAAGTAGCAGTAGATTAAGATGCAAAAGAGAACTGTGCCAAAGAGAACACAACAGATCTCAGCCCTTGTCACTGATTGTCCTCACTCAGTAAGATACTGCTATCTCCTTGTCCCTACAGACTGTATTTGTAGGGCAATGTATGAGAAAGTTCCCACCTTCACTTTGTGTGCTCAGGACTCTTTCCCAAATCAATCAGTGGTCATCACTAGTTGCTCCTTCTCTCCAGTGGTGTGCAAACTGAGAGATCCCTGAGTGCAACTGGGTTGGTGATTTCCAGTTTTCTTCTCAGCGACACTTTTTCACACTTCTGCATAACGGAGCCCAGAGCTCTCACTGCTGCCTATGAGGCTGTCAAAGAAAAGCCCAAGTCCTGCTTCTGTTTTCACACATGTGGTTTATCTTCCTTCTGTGTCAATTACTCTACCCCGGACATGGCCCTCGCTTTCATAGTGAAAATGCCCTCAGAGGTGTCTTGGTAAGATGCAGAAGAGCACACATGACCACCTGCTTGAATTATAACACTTGCTCAGAACATGAATGTAATGAATTTCCGTATTTAATATGAGTAGCACTTTTTTTCTATATAGCATACAAATTCCTACTTTCTCAAATGTTCATCCCCAGTTTTATATTTCAAATACTTCCTGTATATTTGCCCAAAATAAACTTTAAATCAATTAATCCACAGTCATTTCATTTACAACTGATCTATTAATCTTTGACTATTCATGGTAATTATTATGACAGGAAATTCCTAAACTGATATTAATTCTTGACACATATATATTATACATATTTGTGATAATTCACAATCAATAATCTTCATCCAGAAAGATTCTCTTTAGAGTTCCATACTGTATTAGGTACTTATCTAATTGCTGCAACAAAAATAAGCAACTTAAGAAGGAAAGGGAAATCTGTGAGGCCATTGACAGTGGGACCAAGATTTATCCCTAGTGCTTGAACTGGCTTTCTGGAGCCCATTCCTTTGGGAAGGATACTTTGCTCAGCCTAGATATAGGGGGGAGGGCCTTGGTGATGCCAAGGTGATGCGCCAGATTTATTAACTCCCCATGGAAAACCTTACCCTCTCTGAGGAGTGGATGGGGGTGAAGTGGTTGGAAGGTGGGGAAAGCAGGAGGAGGGAAGGGAGAGGAAACTGGGATTGGTATGTGAAATAAGAAAAAAGTGTTTTAAAAATAAATTAATAAAAGAAAGAATAAAGGGTTCATTTTGACTCAGATATCTGGGGTATAGTCCACTGTGGAGGAGAGGGCATGGTGGCAGGAGCAGGGGCAGCTGGTAGCATGGTGCTTACAGTCAGGAGACAGAGAATCATGAATACTCATGAGGAGGAATGCTCAGTGCACTTCCTCCTTTGTCTTCATTCTGTGATGCCAGCCCATGAAATTGTGCTGCCTACCTGGTCATCCCATCCCCATTAATAATCTAGATAATCCTCCATAGACATGCTCAGAGGCTTGATTTCATGATGATTCTAGATTCTGTATAGTTGACAATATTAATTATCATACTTACTCTGGGTGGCATTTAACTAGCTTGACACACCAGAGCAGGGCCTGGCTAGTATGCATTTTGATTGATCTACTGTGACCATTGTGACTGATAGATGTCTTGCTAAGATATTATTTCATAACTTCTTTCATCCTCACATGTCTGACATCCAATAAACAATTGGAAATAAAATCACTCAAGCTTCTAATTACTTGGAAGATGCAAGTCCAAACATTAATTTATTTTAATTGCTAAATTGGCTCATCCAACATATACATGAATTTCATAATCATATCCTAAATGTTGGCACCATGTGTTGAGGTAACAGAATATATAATTGAGTGTACAGACCCACCCACATAATGAACACTATGTGATTTGGTGTGCTCCCTGCTTGTTGTCCAGATCTAGTCTAGCTTTTGGTTGACAATGATATAGATTTTTCTGATTAATCTACACATTCCGATTTTCATATTTCTTCACATGTGGCTTGGATTTCTGGTGGTACCCTTGCTTTTCCAGATGCAGTTGATGCTTCTTGGTGGCTCCTGTAGTTTCCTTTCGCATGCTTTTGACCTGGATGGTCCTCCTGGGTTCATTGGAGGCTATACTCCAGCTTGACCTGTGGGGCAGAGGTGGGTGGATCAAATAACTGAAGGAAGTATCCCTGGCAGAGAGCCCAATGAGATGGAATATGCTATGGACCTTGTAGGAAGCAAAATCCAGAGCTTGCTCTCTAAGGAGGTCAGGCAGGAGATGGAGCTGGGGGAGGTGTTTGAGGTAAAGGCCTGCCAGATGGGGGAGTTTCTCAAAGGCTACTGAAGGTTTGGGGTTGGAGGGAAGTGCTGAAGGTTAGCATCCTTTGTCAATTTTCTTACCATTTTGAATATCTTCAGTAGAGGGTCCTGTTCACACCCTCAAAATGTTATTGCCCCTGAAGCTAGGGAGCAAATGACTGAGACTTCAGGTTCATTACCATCTGATTTCTCGGTGGTCATGGACCTTGGTTCATTTTATTATCTGTCCTCTGAAGTTTTCCAGGTAACTGGCCAAGGTGAGACAAGGACAATCTCTGTTGGGCCCCTGTCTCCTGTTTCCAGTGTCCGTCTGCTTTTCCAGGACTCTTGTTTCAGGGGACCCTCCACTGAGTTAGAAAGCCATCGCTTTCCTTTTTGCCCGAAAGTCATCATGCCTCAATCTGGGCTTAGAGTCTTAATCTCTGAGTCTTGGAGAGCCTGGCAGCATTCACACAAATAATTTCTCAGTGTTTGTTCCTAGAAGCTCAAGGAAGTTCTCAACGAAGGCAAAAGTCTCCACTCTGCCATGATGGGCACTATACAGACGGCAAAGCCAGAGAACACACCATGACCGCTACGCCTATGGAAATCAAGAGGACAGTGACATTAGTCCTAGGTTAGTGTTTCTTTCTTCTGCTTTAGTGTAACGTCTGCCTTCCACCTCTTTCACAGCCCCTCCTGCCCCAGCTGTGGCTCTTTGACCTCATGAAGAGACCTCAGCACTAATTGTCCACCCCCTTCTGCCCTTGAGTGCCGTTTGTACAGCTTATACATGTTAATGTTTCTCTTTGCAGGAGCAGGGTGAAGAGTTCTCAGCATGTGGTCCTTATGGTGCACTGAGGGCTGCCGCAATGCCAGTCCAGTTTGACAGGATCTGGGCAACGGGTCACCGAACAGTGTGTCAGCTTGTCAGCTGCTGTCAGTTACGGGCAAGGAGGATCGAGAGGAAATTTTTTCTTTCTTTCGAAAAATTATGAGATTCAGGTTATCTTTGGCAGCAGAGTGAACCTTGTCTTTTTGGTAGGAAATCTGTATATACACACTCTCACAGTTATTGCAGACTCTGGAGAAAGATGAATTCATCAGCTGGGGTCCTTGTCTGCAACTTCATAAAGGCTGATCCTCCGGTCCAGGCTGGGTGTGACATCAGGATAAAAGGAATTAACACACCAATAAGAACCATTAAATTATGACCAGTGGGATACTTGGAAAAGTCACATGTTCTGAGAGACAGAAAGTATGAAAAGTAAAGACTCTGAAGTCACCTCTGACCTTATCTGGATTGTTACGTTGATAGAATTAGATCACCATGGAGACACAACCAGGTGTGCCCATGGTGGTGTTTTTTTAGAATGGCTTAACTGATCAAAGAAAATTCACTCTAAGTGAGGCACCATTGCAGGGGCTGGGGACCTGGACAGAGTAAAGAGAAGAAAGCTGCTGGGCACCAGCATTAATCTTTCTGTTTCCTGGTCGGAGACAAAGGTGACCAGTCACCTCCTGTTCCCACGCTGTGTCTTCCTACTGTGATGGACTGACTGTACCCTCAAACTGTGAGCCAGAACAAACTCTTCTTTCCTAAGATGCTTTCATCAGAGTGACAAGGAATTTTAGCTATTTCTGTTCATATTCCATGTTCCCATACACAAATGAAGGGATTGATGTAGCTAATTTCTGAATTCCTTTCCAAAAGGACACTGGTTGATATGTCTTAGATTTACATTTTCTGGACTTTGACCAAACACTTAAAATATTCTGTATATTTTTGAACACAATGCCAAAATAAGGACTGTGATTATCACTGTTCAGTGGGATTCCATAATAATGTCACATTAACATATTATACTATAGTGAAATATAACACAAAATTATATCTGATATCTATGAAGAAATAGGTGCCTAAAATGCAAATGTGAGCTCTTCTTTTATAAAATGTAGCATGGATTAATATACAAAGCATGCTCACAAACTGGGCAATGGTTGAAGTCTGGTAGAGGTAGTAAAGAATGTTAACTCTTACCTGAATCCCAATATCTTCCAATTCCAATACTCAGTTCCAGTTTCTCAAAATTTTGCAAGAATAAACTTGCATGACTGCCTTGGAAACCAGTAAGGTGGTATCTCAAAAGACAAAAGTAGAACTATTCTGTAGCCCAGCTATTCCACTCAATACCTACATAAAGAAGTCCTAGTCAGCATACCACAGAGATACTTGCACAAGCAAACCTCTTGCTGCACCATTCATAGTATCTTGGAAATTGATTCAGTGCAGATACTCATCAATAGATGGATAAAGAAAATATACAGACACATGGCAGAATTTATTCAGTCATAAAGAGAAATAAAATCAAATTTGTAGGAAAGTGGATAGAACTTCAAATAATTGTTAAGAAAATAAAGTCAGACACAGAAAGGCAAATATCACATTTTTTTACACGCTGAACTTATCTTTATAATTGTGTGTGTGTACCCATCATAAAACTAGAATGTGGTCATGAAAAGGTAGGAAGAGATCTTAAGGTTGGGGTCGAGGGTATGTATAATGTGACATGAAAACAGATGAAGAATCTGTTTGGGATAAAGAAAGGAACTAGGCAGAAGTAAGAGTGAATACAGAGTGGGGGTGGGGTGGGAAGTAGTGGGGGAGGGAGACAAATTAGAAAAATATGCAATGACGTGTGTGAAAATGTCACAATAAACATATTGTTTTAAATGCTAATAAAAGTAAATATGATGCTGAAGAGACGGGCTAGCAGTTAAGAGCCCCTGATAATCTTCCCAAGTTTGATTCCCAGCACTTATGCTATCTAGCACATAACTACCTGTAACTACAGTTCCACAGGATCTGACACCTTCTGGCCTGCAGGTATACACATGTACACACAAAAATAAAAGTAACAAAAGTAATATAAAAAATAAAGTAAATTCTAAAATAAAAGAATAAAGACTGAAACTTGGTGCTAGTGTTTGAGAAACACAAAGGCACGGTTTGTACTCTTTAGGGTCATGGATCTCTTTGGGCTTCTGAAGAAATACACTAAGTCTCCATATGCTTACTTTTCCTTTTGTAACATGGTATGCCCTGGAAACACTTGCCTACTCTGTTTCAGAACCCTTGGCTTATTGCATGTAGTTACCAGCATGGCATAGTCAATATGAACCTCACGGGGGCAGTGGATAAAATTTAGACAAGAGAAATAAATATTCTGGTCAGAGTCCTGACCTAATCTACTTATGTCAACTGATAGAGCGGTTCCCTGTTCTCAGGTGAGATGTAGGTAACTTTAAGTCTTCAGAAGAGAATGCTTTTGGTATCATTTGTATTAATAGCTTCCCAATATGATAACAAAACATCTAAGAGGACAACCTAAGAAGAGGAAAGGCTTATTTTGTTACAGATTTGAATTATTCCATGATTGAGCCCCTGCTCTTAAGCCTGTGCTGAAGCAGCATGCTTTGGGGTTTGAATGGTGGAGGAGGCCATTTATCTGCCACTTAGTAAAGACTGGAAGGGAGGAAGAAGGAGTGGTTGGGGTCCCAGAATTTCCTGTAATGGCATCCCCTAGAGACTGGAAGACCTCCCATTAGGCTCCACCTCTTACACTTTCTACCCTCTTCTCTAACAGCACAAACAGGCTGGAGATGCAAGCCTTGACTCCTGGATCTTTGGCGAACGCTTCTTCAAACAAGAGCACTTAGATGCAGGAAAGCGGAGGAGCCTCTGCACACTCCTCGTGGAGAACAGACGAGAAGGATGAAGAATGGCGCTGGAGGGCTTTGGATTAAGACTGTGAAGTGTGAAAGGGGAGGCTAGAATGTTCATGGCAGCTCTCACAGTAGATATTGGGGTTCACTTAACTAGAAAGCTGAGCTCAGGAGACACTTTTACCAAGGTTAGCATTCCTTATTCTATCTTTGAGCATTAAGCTTGCAAATGAGAAACCCAATAGGTTTTCTGCAGACAAAAGGTTTCTTTTAGAGACTTTCCTATGATACATCAAAAATTATTCAGACTCTCAAAAATACAGGGAATCTCTGTTTCTTTATATTCTAGGTAATTTTTTCCAGGAGGTAAAATCTGCCACAGGTTCAGAGTGTGTGTGTGTGTGAAGTGTCTGATGTAGTGTAGAGGGGAGAGACTGTAGGACTGCTTACAATGGTCACATAATACCTGGATATTTACTTAATTCCGTTTTTCTGTGCTGGACACAAAAGCAGAGGAAACAAAGCAGAGAACCTATTATTACTTCATACTTGCAACTTGGTGAGTGTTTCTCTTTTTTATACAGGCTAAGGTCTAAAAAGTCTAGACATGAAGCTATTGAAAAGAATTCTTTAAAAATTGTGATTGGGACACTGAAGTGTAGCTCTCACAGTTGATGGCTTCTGGAGAGTGTGGGTGTGGGGAAAGTACTCAGTTTTCTTTAAGGGGATGACCGCTAGAAATTTGACCATGCTCCAGTGAGTATATGGGCAACAAAAAAATGGACTTTTTTCTTTCTTCTTTTATTCTGGGAGGAAGTCACAGGGGTGGAGGGATGGAACTGGGAGGACTAGGAAGTGAGTGTGATCAGGGTGCATTATGTGAAATTCCCAAATAATCAATAAAAATGTTATGTTGGGAAAAAAAGAGATATGTCCCTAGCCTCAACGTGATGACAGAGCAATCTGATATAGAAAATTTCTCATTGAGACTCTTCTCAGGTGATTTGAGATTGTGTTAAGTTGAGAATTAAAGCTGTACATCACAGGCACAGAAGACAAGCTTGACACATTTCATAATCTTGCTACAGTTGGTCAGAAGATGAGAGGTTTGTGTTTAGAGTTAGGATCCAAAACTGACTTAGCAGTTCATAAAAGTGTATAGGGAACCCTGTTTTCAGGTGTTTGGAGCCACAGAGAGACGTAAGCAATCTCCCATAAGACAGATTTCACAGAAGGTAAAGAAAAGTGAGCACGATTGGGGCTAGTCAAGTCCTCTTTAATTCTGTGAATAATACAAGAGCACTGGAGATGTAGCTCAGCTGGCCGAGTATTTTCCATTGCTGTGGCGAAACACCATGAGCAACAGCATCTTGGAGAGGAAAGGGTTTATTTTGCTTGTACTTCCGTATCAAAGCTCATCAAAGGCAATCAAGGAAGGAAGTCAAGCAGGGCAGGAACATGGAGGCAGGAGCTGATGCAGAAGTCATGAAGGCTTTGCTGCTTACTGGTTTGCTTCTCATGACTTGCTCAGCCTGATTTCTTATAGAACACAGGACCATCTGCCCAGGGGTGGCCTCACCCATAATGGGCTGGGTCCTCTCACATCAATCACTAGGAGAATATCTTATATATGGAAGCAGTTTCTCAATTGAGGTTCCCTCCTTGCTGATGACTCTAGTTTGTGTCAAGTTGACATAAAACTCACCAACACCTCAAAGCTCTAGGCTTAATTACCAGCTCTGCATATCAGTAGGCATGGTGGCTCAAGGCTGTAATTCTAGCATTCAGGAGATGGAAGCAGGAAAACTAGAGAAATTAATAAACCACTTAAAGAAATAGATGAAAACACAGTGGAAAGAAATGAATAAAACAGTTCAAGATCTGAAAATAGAAATAGAATCAATAAAAAATCCAAACAGGAAAACACAGAAAGAAAAATTTAAAAACTTGAATAAGAACCTAAGCGACAAGTCTCCCAAACAGAATAGCAGAGATGGAGGAAAAAATATCACTCATTGAAGACATGATAGAGGAAATGGATACACTGGTCAGTGATAATGTGAAGTGTAAAACTCCTGACAGAAAATATCCAGGAAATCTGGGATACTATGAAAAGACCAAATCTTAGAATAATAGGAATAGAAGAAAAAAGGAGAAGACATACAGATCAGGAAAATATTTCCTTCTCTTCCTCCTCCTCCTCTTCCTTCTTCTACTCCTTCTTTTGTTTTTCAAGACAGGGTTTTTCACTGTAGCTCTGGCTATCCTGGAACTAGCTCTCTGTTGACCATGCTGACCTTGAACTCGCAGAGATTCACCTGCCTCTGCTTCCCAAGTCTTGAGATTAAAGACATGCACCACCACTGTCTGGTAACACAGAAAGTATTTCTAATAAAACCATAGAAGAAACACCCCTTAACCTAAAGAAGAAGATGCCTATCAAGGTACCAGAAGCTTACAGATTACCAAATATATTGGACGAGAAATGAAAGTGTCCTTAGTAATAATAATCAAAACACTAATCCGACAAAACAAAGAAAGAATATTAAAAGGTGCAAGGGAAAAAGATAAAGTAACATTTAAAGGCAGACCCATTAGAATTATACCTAATTTCTCAATGGAGACTCCAAAAGGCCGAAGGGCCTGGATAGTTGTGCTGCAGACTCTAAGAGACCACAGATGCCAGACCAGATAAAACTTTCAATCACAAGAGGGAGAGAAAATAAAACATTCCATAATAAAACCAAATTTAAGCCATATCTATCTGAATTTGTAGGGGCTAGAAGGAAAATTCCAACCTAAAAGTGTGAATTGCAGACTACTTCCCACTTTCTCTTCTATCAGGTTCAAAGTGGACAGATTAATGTTGATGTCTTTAATCCATTTGGACTTGAGTTTTGTGCATGGTGATAGATAAGGATCTACTTTCATTCTTCTACAGGTTGACATCCAGTTATGCCAGCACCATTTGTTAAAGATGCTTTCCTTCTTCCATTGTATACCTTTAGCTCCCTTGTCGAAGATTAGGTGTTCATAGGTTTGTGGATTAATATCCGGGTCTTCTATTCGATTCCATAGGTCGACTTCTCTGTTCTTATGTCAATACCAAGCTGTTTTCAATACTGTAGCTCTGTAATAGAGTTTGAAGTCAGGGATGGTAATGCTTCCAGAAGTTCCTTTTTGTATAAGATTGTTTTGGCTATCCTGGGATTTTTGTTTTTCCATATAAACTTGATTATTGTTCTCTCAAGGTCTGTGAAGAGGAGGCCACTTCCTAAGTAGAACCCCAGTAGCACAAACAATAAGAGAAACAATGAATAAATGGGACCTACTGAAACTGAGAAGCTTCTGTAAAGCAAAGGACACTGTCAGTAAGACAAAAAGGCTATCTTCCGACTGGGAAAAGATCTTCACCAACCCCTCATCAGACAAAGGTCTGATCTCCAAAATATACAAAGAACTCAAGAAACTAGACACTAAAACTCTAATTAACCCAACTAAAAAATGGGGTACTGAACTGAACAGAGAAGTCACAACAGATGAACTTCGAATGGCCAGAAGACACTTAAGGACATGCTCAACCTCCTTAGCGATCAGGGAAATGCAAATCAAAACAACTTTGAGATACCATCTTACACCTGTCAGAATAGCTAAACTCAAAAACACCAATGATAGCCTATGCTGGAGAGGATGTGGAGTGAGGGGAACACTCATCCATTGTTGGTGGGTATGCAAACTTGTACAGCCACTGTGGAAATCAGTGTGGCGGTTTCTCAGGAAACTGGGAGTCAACCTCCCTCAGGACCCAGCAATTCCACTCTTGGGAATATACCCAAGAGATGCCCTATCATACTACAAAAGTATTTGTTCAACTATGTTCATAGCTGCATTATTTGTAATAGCCAGAACCTGGAAACAACCTAGGTGCCCCTTAATAGAAGAATGGTTAAAAAAAGTGTGGAACATATACACATTAGAGTTTTACTCAGCGGTAAAAAACAATGACATCTTGAATTTTGCATGTAAATGGATGGAAATAGAAAATGCTTTACTGAGTGAGGTAACCCAGACCCAAAAAGAGGAATATGGTATGTACTCACTCATAAGTGGTTTCTAGCCGTAGTTAAAGGTCTTTGAGTCTATAATTTGTGATCCTAGAGAAGCTGAATAAGAAGGTGAACCTGAAGAAAATCATATAGTTATCCTCCTGGATATTAGAAGTAGGCAAGATTGCCAGGCAAACTTGGGTGCACGGGGGGAAGGGAGGGTGAAAGTACGGGGAGATGGTTAGGGAGAGGGGAGGGGAGAGGATCGGGGATGGATTGGGGGAATGGGAGGGGGAGGGAGGAAGGATGGTTATGGGAGCAGGGAAGTTTATATCTCAACTAAGGGAGCTATTTTAGGGTATGCAAGAGACTTGATTCTGGAGGGGTTCCCAAACCCAAGGAGAGGTCCCCAGATTGTACTCTGGGCAGCAGAGGAGAAGGTTCCTAATCTGGCCTTGGCCTATAACCATACTGATGAATATTTTGCATATCACCACAGAACCTTCATATGGCGATGGATGGAGATAGAGACAGAGACACATATTGGAACACTGGACTTAACTCCCTAGGTTCAAATGAGAAGCAGAGGGAGGGAGATCGTGAGCAAGGAAAGCAAAATCAGAGGCGGCCTTCATCTGACGATGGTTGGAGATAGAAACGGAGACCCACATTGGAGCACTGGAAGTCAGGTCTGCGAAGGGTGCGTTCACCCACTGATACAAGGGGTCTGATCGAATGAGAGCTTACCAAGACCAGCTGGACTGGGACTGAACGAGCATGAGATCAAACCGGACTCTCTGAATGTGGTTGACATGGGGGCTGACTGAGCCCCCAAGGTCCAAATGAAGACTAAGAAGTCATTGACAATGGCACTGGGTCTTGTTTCGTCTGCATGGACTGGCTTTTTGGGATCCTGGCCTGTCTGGATGCTCACCTTCCTGGACCTGGAGGGAGGGGGGAGGAACTTGGATTTTCCACAGGGCAGGAAACCCTGACTGCTCTGGGGAATGGTGAGGGAGGAGCAGAGGGAGTGGAGGGAGTGGGGGGAGCGGGAGGGTATTGGGAGGAGGGGAGGAAGTGGAAAGAGTGTTTTCGGATACTTGAATAAACAAGTCTAACAGAAAAATAAAATGTGAATTGCACCCAAGAAAACACAAGTAATAATCACAGACTGACAAGTCCAAAAAGGGTGAATACACACACATGCATGCACACACGCATGCATGCATGCGCCACCACCACCACCACCACCACCACCGCTACCATCAAAACAAAATAACAGGAATCAACAGACATTGAAATCTTAGCTAGATTAATAAGACAACTGAAGGATATCAGAGAGATACAGAAATACACACTGGAAAAAAGACAGCCTCTTCAACAAAAGGTTCTGGATTTCTGCATGTAAAAGGATGCAAATAGATCCATACTTATCACCTGCACAAAACTGAAGTCCAAATGGATCAAAGACTTCAACATAAAACCAGATACACTGAACCTGATAGAAGAGAAAGTGGGGAATAGCCTTGAATGTACTGGTACAGGAGACCACTTTCTGAACAGAACACCAGTAGTGCAGGCACTAGGATTGACTGACAATAAATGGGACTTCATGAAATTGAAAAGCAAACACATCATTCAGTCCAAGTGGCAGCCTACAAAACTGAAAAAGGTTTTTACTAACTACAATATGATAGAGAAATAATACCCCAAATATATAAAGACCTAAAAAAACTATATATCAAGAAAAAAAACATAGTTAAAAAATGGGGTACATACCTAAGAAGAAAATCCTCAATAGAGAAAACTCAAATGACTGAGAGACACTTAAGAAATATTCAACATCCTTAGCCATTGGGTAAATGAAAATCAAAACTACCTTGAGATTACATCTTATAGCTGTCAGAATGACTAAGATCAATAACTCAAGTGACAATTCATGCTAACGAAGATGCAGAGTAATGGAGAACACTCCTCCATTGGTAGTGGGAGTGCAAACTTGTATGCTACTATGAAAATCAGTGTGGTGATCCTTAGGAAGATGGGAATGAACCTACCTCAAGATCTAGCTAAATGGCTGTTGGGTATATGCCCAAAGGAAGCTTCACACTGATGTAGGTGGGTCTTCTGTATTTCTGTTGCTTTCATTGGTTAATTAATAAAGAAACTGCTTGGCCTTATAGATCAGAACATAGGTGGGTGGAGTAGACAGAGCAGAATGCTAGGAAGAAGGGAAGTGAGGCAGACGCCATGGCTCTTCTCTCCGAGATGGAGGTGGATTAGAATCTTCCCGGTAAGCCATGACCTTGTGGTGATATACAGATTACTAGAAATGGGTTAATTAATATGTGAGCTAATAAGGGGCTGAAGACAATGGGCCAGGCAGTGTTTAAACGAATACAGTTTCCATGTAATTATTTTGGGTAAAGCTAGTTGGGCGAGTGGCAGGACGCAGCCCGCCGTTCCTTCTACATCACACTACCCCAAAGACAACTGCTCAACCATCTTTATTGCATCTTTATTCATGTAGCCAGAAACTGGAAATAACCTCAATGCTCCTCAACTGAAGAACAGATAAAGAAAATGTGGTACATTTATATAATGGAGTATTACTTACCCATTAAAGAAAATGAAAACATGAAATTTTCAGGTAAATGAGTGGAACTATAAAAGTTCATCCCGAGTGAGGTAATTCCGACCTAAGCAGGCAAATTTGTTGTACATTTACTTATATGTGGATATTATCTGTTAAGTCAATGATAACATGCTACAATCTGTAAAACAAAAAACATATACATAGAGCAAGGTACTCATGGGACAAATCTCATTAAGAAAGGGAAATAGAATAGATAATTATGGATGGATGAGGGCCATGGAATGGGAAGATCAATTAGGGAGGAAGGGGAAGAGGGTGACAAGAGAGGAAATATAGGGAGAGACAGCTAAAATGAAGGATGGCCATTTGAGGAGCTATATGGAAACCTAATACAGTAGAAGCTTCCTAAAATATTTACATATATGAAGGCAAACTAAATAAAATTGTCAAATAATGGAGGAGACAGAGCCTCAATTGACCACCTCTTGTCACCAAATGAAGTGTACAGTATCAGGATTGGATTGCATTTTTATTGAGTTGTTAGCTAAAGGCATCCTATGAGAACACTAAACAACCCAGGCTGTTCCCAAGGCAACAGGTTGCTCTCTACAATCTGATGAAAAGATCCCATTACTGAAGACAACACCTACACAACTCACTGAACACAGAGAAGTGGAGTTGGTGCCTACTTAGAACCTATGATCTACCATCTTTGGTACAGGAGGGTACTCTGTGTGCTACCAAAAGAGAAACATAAGCACCAAGCTAGCCATAAACTCTTTGATCTACAATGGTGTCTTACCTACAAAATACGCTAGTGCAATGGTGGCACAAGGTTTGTGGGAGAGTAATCAGTCAATATCTACTTTGACTAAGGTCAGATAAGAATCTGAGACTACAAAGTCCAGGAACCTGGAGTAAAACTGAGTACTACTGTTCTTTAAAAAATGTAGCAATAAAATGACTCCTAATGGCGTTCTACTATACTTTCGAATAAGTGCCTTGCTCAGCCATTAGCAGAGAAACTTTCTCCTGCAGCAGATGGGAACAAGACAGAGACCCACAGTCCAATAATATACAGAGAATGAGAGATCTTGGAACGTTTACCCACAAATGGAATGGATCCATCAAAGCCCTCTGCTCAGGGCTCAGGGAACCCTGTGGGAGTGGAGGTGGAAAGATGGGATGGAAGCAAACAGAAAGGTCTTCTAAATCAGCATGATCAAAATACATACGAACTCACAGAGACTGAAGCAGCCTGCACAGGGTCTGCCTGGGTGTGCACCAGATCCTCTGAGTATGTATTATGGCTTCTGTGCTCATTTATGGGATACCTGAGTGTACAAACAAGTGGTCTCAGTTTCTTGTGCCGTATTTTGGGTTCTTTTCCTTTTGTTTGCTTTGTTCAATTAAAAAGTGTTTGTTTTTGTTTTGTCTTATAACATATTTTATTATTATCCGTTAGAAACCTGTTTGTTTATTAATGGGAGACAGAGAGGGAGTGGATTCTGTGGTGATAGGGTGGTGGAGGAGGAGGAATTGGGAGGAGGAGATGTAGGAGAAACCATAATCAGGATATATGATGTGAGGAAAAAAAATCTATTTTCAATAAAAGGAAAACAGACCGACAAACCAGCAAACAAACCCAACCCAACCCAAAAGCTAAGTCCCATTCAGATACATAGTTCAAAGCCAACCTGGCCTATCCATGACCCTGCTTCAAAAAGAAAAAAATGGAAAGTGTGACAATGTGGTGTGATTCCATCATGGGGTCAGAGGTAGAGTAGAAGTAATGGATGAGAATATATATATATATATATATATATATATATATATATATATATATACATATATATATATACACACACACACACACACACACACACGTTTTCAGCTTTATTTAGAAACAGTTCACTGACATTCATTTGGGTCAGAATTAAGAGATGTGATTGATTTAACCGTCAAAAAGTAAAGGTGCAGATATTTCAAAATATCGTCATGAAATCTTTCTACAAGATATACTGAAATCAATGGAGCTTATTCTCATGGGGCAGTGTGTGTGCACATGTTTAAGTATTCAAGTGAGTGCTATTGAATGTGTGGGTTTGTGAGTGTGGAAGCCATAGGACAACCTTGGGTGTTATCCTCAGGAACTGTCCATGTCCTTTGATGGAGGGAGAGAATATATCCTTTTAAATTGAGTTTTTCCATCTAAAGTGAAGCAGAGGACCACTCCTTTATGATATACAACTGAGAAGAACAGCAGATATTATCATCCTGTTCCTCTGCTCTGTAGCTTCGTTGGATGCAGAAAGCTAATCAAATGTTGACTTTGGTGGGGAATCGTCAGAAAACCTGGGGTTGCTTAAACTTAGAGAAGAGTCTTCCGTTTCTTCCCTGGAAGCCCCTTGTGTCTGAATTTTGGTTTTCTTCAGGATATCTTCACTAAAAGTCGTTCTATCACAGGATGGCGGCAGAGATATAATCTAAATTTATAAGCTATGATGCATGGATGCATCCCAGTGGGGAGGGAAAAGCTTAATTTATGTCTTTCCATATATTTTTCTTTGGTTGGTGTTTGTGTTCGAAGTTTCTGGAGGCATCAAACATAGAAAAGCCCTGTAATTCCAGAGGGGATTAATGCAGACAATATTTCACCCAGGAAATGTAGTCATAAATATGAGGAGGTACTTTTAAATGGTCTCTAAATTTTTCGAGATACTACTCAAGTGCCTGTAAAACCCAAATCAACTTTCTGCTTGCATTCTTAATTTTCTCTGCACCTCATTTCTCTCTTAGATGGGGACAATTTTTCAGTCTGACTCAGAAAGGAAGGGCGCTTATGAAAGACATCAACTTTCTACAAAATTCTCCCCACCACCTCCACCCCAACTCTAAATTTTGTCCATTATTTTCAAGGAACAATTTTCTTGTGATCTAAAGTTATGAGGAAGTGTGGACTCCAATACGGGAGGTTTAAAACTTTGGTCTGGGAGTTTTGTATACTTGGTCATTTCTTTCTGCATGTGAACACGCCTTTCCAAGCCAGCAAAGCGTTCTGCATGTGCTAGAATCTCCAACGATACTGGGTTCCTTCCAAGAAAGCCCAGATACCTTCGGGATCCATTCATTCACTTCATACGTAATAGATGTCATTGTGTGACGCACAGCTGAAAAACAATGCTAGCTAATATGAAGTAATGAGTCATGCAGCACATTGTATGTGGAGTTCTTTACACAAATTGCTTTTACATTCCTTGCAGCCCTGCAATATCCCCCCCCCCCATTTTATAATATGGAAACCGAGGCACAGGAAGACAAGGTGACAAAAATTACACAGTCAGTCAGGGATAGACTCATGGCTAGGAGACATAAGTTGGATTTTCAAGTATTTCGGAAAGAGTCCTTCTTTCTCGAGGTAGTTTATAGTCTTGTAGCAACTGAAAGCCTGTGATCTGTGAAGAGAAGCTGACTCTAAGCAACTATGAGAAAAGGTTATCCTACAACATGGGCCGATCTATTCAAAGTCTAAGGGCTCTGCAGAGGAAATGCCAGGAGACAGAAAGTTCATTAGCAGAGAGGTGTACATTTCTCTTTCTGTGATAACTTTTGACAATCTCTCACACACACCATGTGTTGTGACCATGTTTATTCTATATTATCTCCTCCTCCCTCTCATTGACTGCCTTCTGTTTTGAAGATACTATGTAAGATTATTCTCTTTTCCTAGAAATACTGTTCATAGATGAACATACGTAATATGTTAATATGAAATATTGAGAACTGTTTTCTACATTTACCTATTTTGCATGTGTGTGTATGTGTGTGTATGTATGTATGTGGTATATATGTATATATTTGTGTGTTTGTATGTATATGAATGTGTGTGGTGTATATGTGTGTTTGAGAGTGTGTGTGGTGTACATGTGTGTGAATCTGTATGTGTGTGTTCATGTGTGGCAGTTTGTAAGTAGCAGTCTCAGAACAACATGTAAGAATCAGTTCTTTGTTTTTACCATGTAGGTTCCTGGTTTGGAACTCAGAATGTCAGACTTGATGGCAAGTGTCTTTAGTCACTGAGACATCTTGCAGGCCCCCAAAGTGAAACCCTATTAAACTCTATTATCCTTGCTTTAAATACTGGTAGCAAGCATATTCTAAAACAAATGATGCATTTATCTCCCAAATAGCTACATTAATTATGAGAGATATGAGAGGAACAGCACCATTTATTTGTTAGAATATTTTAAAAGATTTTGCTCAAAAACCAGTCTGAGATCAAGGTGGTGGTGGTGGACACCTTTAATTCTAGCATTCACAGCGTAGAGGTGGTCAGACCTCTGTGAGGCCAGATTGATTTACAGAGTGAGTTCCAGGACAGCCAGGGCTACACAGAGAGACACTGTCTCAAACAAAACAAAAAACCAAAACCAACAAAACAAACAAAAACCCCAAATCCCAAACCCAACCAACCAACCAACCAACCAACCAAACAAACAAACAAACAAACAAATTCAGAGAATGAAACACTTGAATGGTGTTTTGGGAAGGTTTTCTTTTCACTGTTGAGTCTGAAGTGTAACATTGGCATGTCTTCATGGTAAATTCATTATCAGATGGTGCTTTAACAAGGAGAGGCTGGTCTTGAATGGGGAGGACTTGATGACTCTTGTCCAAAATTCCTTTAGTCTGAGGTCATCGTATTTGTTGAAGACTTACAATCTTCCTGGTGATGTCCTTGAAGTTTGGATCCACCCATTTATTCCTAAACGTGTAAATGAGTGGATTCAGTAAAGGGTAACTTTACTAAATCCAAAGTACTACATTGGATAGATAGGGAGAGAGTGGACAGTCTTGTCTCCTTCCTTATTTTAGTGTAATTGCTTTGAGCTTCTCTCTATTTAGTTTGATGTTGGGTAAAGGATAAATTGTTGTTATCATGCTTAGGAATGGGTTTCAGGGTAACTGCTGACTCATAAAATGAATTTGGCAATGTTCTTTCCATTTTGGTTTCGTGGAATAATTTTAGGATTATTGATATTAACTCTTTTTTTAAAAGTCTGGTAGAATTTTGTGCTGAAATCATTTAGCCCTGGTCCTTTCTTGATTGATTGACTTATAATGACTATTTCTATTTCACTAGGGATTATAGGTCTATTTAAATAATCTAATATCAATTTAATTTTTATAAGTGGTACCAATAATCATTCATTTTTAAAAGATTTTCCAGTTTGGTGGAATACATGTTTTAAAAGTATGTTCTTAGGATTCTCTGGATTTCCTCAGTGTCTGTTGTTATGTCCACTTTTTGTTTCTGATTTTGTTAATTTGGATATTCCCTCTCTCCTTTTAGTTAGTTTGGATAAGGATTTTTCTATCTTGTTGGCTTTCTCAAAGAACCAACTCTTTGTTTAATTGATTCTTTTTATGGTCTCTGTGTTTTAATTTTGTTGATTTTTTCTTTGATTATTTCTTGCATCTATTCCTCTTACTTATTTTTTTTTGTTCCGGAACTTTTAGGTATGCTGTTGTTAGTATGAGATCTCTCCAATTTTTTTCATGAAGGATGAGGGGATGGTCTTTGTGATCCCTTGGGGTTGGGATCAGAGAGGAAAGGGAGACCGTGAAAGATTTCCTACTACAGAACTTGGGATGTGATTGGCGGATTGGATCTCAGGAACAGTAGGAGGAGGCCTTCAGCCTATTCATTGTGAGGAGGAGTGACCCTTGGGTTAGCTGGGGTTGGGGTCCAGGACAAAGAAACAGTGGGATAAGGAAGGTTAGAAAGGAAAGATCTGGGATTCTTCTGAGCCATGTGGGTTGTATCTCTGAGTATTATTCAGCTGTAAAAAACAATAACAACCTGAAATTTGCAGGCAAATGGGTGCAATGAGAAAAAAATCATCGCGAGTGAGGTAACCCAGACCCAGAAAAACAAACATGGGATGTACTCACTCATAAATGAATATTAGTTGTAAAGTAAAGGATAGCCACAGACCCAGAGAGGCTAGGTAACAAGGAGGGCCCAGAGAGAGAAGCATACATTTCTCTGAGAATGGAAAATAGAAGAGATCTCCTGGGTAAACAGCGGGTAGAGGGTGGGAACATGAGGGATTGGGTTAAGCCAGTTGGGGGAGACTAATGAAATGTAATGTCTTAATGGGGGTGCCATTTTGTGATTAGGGAGAAACCTGATGCCAGGGAAACTCCCAGGAAACCAAAAGCATGACCCCAGCTAAGACTCCCTACCAATAGTGGAGATAGTGCCTGAAGTGGCCTTCTCCTGTAATCAGATTAGTGACTACCCTAATTGTCATCAGAGAGCCTTCATCCACTACCTGATGGAAACAAATGCAGAGATTCACAGCCAAGCACTGGGCTGAGGTCCAGGAATCCTGTTGAAGAGAAGGAGGAAGGATTGTGCAAGCTGGTGTGTGTGTGTGTGTGTGGGGCTACAAGGTCATCACAAGAGAACCCTCAGAAACAACTAACCTGGGCTCATAGGCGCTCACAGACTCTGGACATATAGCTAGGGAGCCTGCATGGAACCGATCTAGGCTCTTTACATATGGGTGACAGTCGTGTTGATTGGTCTATTTGTGGGACTTCTACCAGTGGGATCAGGGCCTGTCCCTCACGCTTGAGCTGGCTCTTGGGCACCTATTCCCCGTACTAGGTTGCTTCACCCAGTCTTAATACAAAGGTAGGATCTTAGTCCTACCACAACTTGATATACCATGCTTCATTGACACCCATGGAGGGCCTACTCCTTTCTGAACAGAAACAGAAGTGGTTGAGGGGGCAAAGGGGATATAGGGGATGGCACAGGAGGAGAGGAGGGAGGGGAAACTATGATCAGGATGTAAAATAAGTGAAAGAATTCAATTAATAAAACAAGGGAAGATCTGTGGGATCCACAGGAGATGGGAGCAGGGGTCAGAGAAGGCCACCATAGGTGTTCTGCTGCAGGAGTGGGGATGAGACTGGGGGATTCGATCTGGGGGAACAGAAAGAAGAGAAGGTCTGCAGGAAGCTGACCTGGTTTTCTGGCAGGCACCTTCTTTTTCACAGTTATTTCCTCTCCAGCTTTGCTGCATGCTTCCCCATCTCTGTGTGGGGCTACAACTGTTGTGTGTTTATAGCTACAACAACCATGCTACACCCAGAAGACAATGTAGCATAGCATTTCTCTGCCGGTTCTTAAAAATCTCTCCATGTTCTCTTCTGTAGTGTTCCCTGGGTCTTGGATGTAACAGAGATGGTAACAGAGATGTCCCCTTTAGGGCTGAGTATGCAAAGGTCATATGCCCTCAGCACTTTGATTAGGTGAGTCTCCTACTGTGAAAAGTAGCTCTGTTGACCTGAGATTCATATACCTGTTCCTCACTTTCTCCCCCTGGGCAATGTGAGGTTTTATATGGGATCTTTGATAGGAGACTGAGGAAACTGAGTCACAGTGATGTGAATTGATGGGAACACTTGGCGTGTGTTAGATGTGCATAGGTATGTGCATTTTTAAAGTATTTCAGCCTTGATGCTTCTGTGGGAGCTCTGACCTTCACAGTCACTACTTTTCTTCTTTAAATGTTCTCTTCTTCTTCTTGGGAATCCAATCCATTCTGGACTTTGGAAAGCTCAGGGATGGTGAGTGGGCAGCCTGTCTGCTGTGGTTCTGAAGTCCGGTGAGAAGCGAACCTTTATATCACCTCCCAGTATTTGGGACAAGCAGATTATGACTTTGTCTGGAAGACCCTTTGTGCCACAATATCTCAGGAACCAGAGTGTGGCTGATCATTTGTATATCCCAAGGCCAACTTCTTCCCATCAAAGTCCAGTTCTGAACACCAGAACTATTACTGGACTATTTTCTTGGGCTACCCAAGATTTTGCTTCCTTCGTACTAACCAATGAAAATTTTACAGCAGAATGGTTTGAGTAGTTTTGTTCTTATCCTAGGAAATACTTATACTCGTCTTCAGATCATTTTTATCCCCCTTTGCTTTTCTTTTCTGCAATTTGAAATTTGCATGTATGGCTTACAAATTATGATTTTTCTGTACTTCTGGACACAAGAACCAACTAAGCTCTCTTCTGATCTACTTTTTTCTGATCTACTTTTGAATGTCTTGAGTTTGAGAAAATTATCTTCAGAAGACAGATAATAGAATTGAGGCCATTCTCAGGGATCAGGACATTAAATGACACTAAGGATACTCAAAATGACAAACCCCAAGGAATAAAAATAATACTTGGCTTTCATTTTACTGTTCCACCATTCAAACTATTAAAAGTGGGGAATTTATGATAGTGAAACAGTTTATGGCTTTCCATTTCTAAAGAGATAAACAAACAGAGAAATGGGCCATATTTCTGCAAAGATGAATGGTTTAACACAACAGAGAGACTATTCACTAAGAGCTGTAGTGAGTCGGGCTAAAAATACAACCACCACGGTATCTGCAGCAGCTCTGCAGAATAGCTGCATTTTATGGGGTGGAAGAGAACGTGTCTTCACTTGTTCTCACCTATCCCTTTTTCAGAGCAGTTATTTTATTTCTCAAAATGCAGCTTCTGCATCTAAGTATTTTCAGTTACCCATGATACATAACAGTGACAAAATACTAAGCATTTTACAATGCCCATTAAACAAATGGCTTAGAGAGCCATTGTTGTGGAATGTTATTTTAAGATGTGTTACATTTGTTTATGTTGTGGAACATTTGCTTTAATGATGCAAAGATGTGTGGCATTCCCTCATGTTGCATTTGTTTAAGTCTGTGAAGCTGTATTATTCTGCCTGTTTAAAACATCTGATTGGTCTAATAAAGAGATGGACATCCAATAGCAAAGCAGGAGAAATAATAGGCGGGGCTGGCAGGCAGAGAGAATAAATAGGAGGAGAAATCTGGAAGGAGCAGGAGAAAGAGAATAAAGTAAGGAGGACACTAGGGGCCAGTCACAGAGCAGCCCAGCCAGTCACGGAGTAAGAGTGAAAGTAAGATATACAGAAATAAGAAAAGGAAAAAGCCCAAAGGTAAAAGGTAGATGGGATAATTTAAGCTAAGAAAAGTAGACTAGAAATAAGTTAAACTAAGGCCACAGGTTTATAAGAAAAAGTCTCGTGTGTGATTTATTTGTGAGCTTGGTGGTGGGCCCCCAAAAGATCAAAGAATCAAGAGTAAAAAACAACCAACTACAAGCTATCCTGAAAAGCAAGGTGGGGATGGCAGGACTTGATATAGTTTTGAGCAAAATCTTAGCAGTGAAAACTTTAGCCAGTTTGCCCCCACTTTTCATCTCTGTGTTGCCAAATATGCACAGTAAGAATCAGTGAGTCATGGGCAGTGGTGGCTCATGCCTTTATTACCAGAACTTTGGGATTCAGGACATCCAGGGCTGTTAGGATAGGAGGTGGATCTGCAGGAACATGGTGAGGTGTCATTTAGTACGTTTTGGTTCCTGTCCAGAGAAGATGATATGTTTCAGAGAGGAGACTCTCCTTGGTTATGCAATCTCTACACCTGCCCCTCTTCAGAGAATCATCTGGATGGAGTTCAAACCATGAATAGATATGGTAAGACCTTGAGGAGTGATGCCGAGTCTCAGGTCAGGAAGTAAAGGGCCTTCTACCCAGGGTCTTTGTTTAACTTATCCAAGTTTAGATGTTAACAGAAAAAAAAAGACAGTTAACACCTGTCTCTGCAAATTCTGCTTTTGACTGGCTTTATATGATTGTCTATCAAGCGTCCAGCCTGCGTTAGTTAATCTCCCCAAAGGTCACCTCAAGATCTGTGTTTGCTTCACAGGGTGAGCGTTGCCATTGATCTGATACTGGGACTCATTGTAGTTTCTTCTCCAGGATTATGTTTTCAGGGGTGGGGTCTGAAAGGAGAAGGGAGAAAAGATGAATGAAAGGCTGTGGTGGCTCTGAAACAGAGCAATCAGAGCGTGTGGGGTAGCTATGTTTTCTATAATCAAAAGAAACGAGGAAGCTGAGGAAGCTGACCTGGACTGAAAGCAAGAAAAGAGAAAAAGCAGAAGTGGCTTTTCAGCACATGTGTTTTCTCTTAGTGATAATCCTTATGTTCCCTGGAGCAAACTGCTCCAGTCTATTGTATCTACATAAGATTGGTCCCTGTAACCTGTTACCAAAGGAGCCTAACTAATACACAGACTAAAGAAGATGTTGACAATTTACAGGGCTTGTGGATTTACTTTCAATCATTCAAGATATAAATCTAAAAAAAAATTTGTATCCAGCTTGGTGTGATTTTAGAATGGGCAAGTCAGGGATACGAAATGTGGCATGGTGGTGTGCAAACACATGTGAATGTTAGCCTTTTGATATCTGTTGTTAGTTCCGAGAGAGCGGATCTGTTTTTTAACCTCCATTAGAACTTGTTTCTTTCACTGCAAAATGGAAATCTACGTAGTCTTAGGCTTATTACTAACCTCCTATTAGAGAAAGCAGCTAGGTATTTCTTAGTAGTCAAGGGAAAATTCTGTTAAGGTAAAAGCTGTAATCTTGCTTTTCCTTTTTCTGATTCTGCTTAAGATTGCTTCAGGAGCTGGATAGGACTGAGTCCAAGTATGAATGAGTCAGAGCCTCCTAAAGACCTTGAAGGGATTCTGGGTGTTAGAGGTGTGGATGGAGCGAGGACCTTGCAGGGGAAAAGAGAGAAAATAGAGCCAGCTAAATACATGCTCAGCTTACCTGAGGATTTTGGTGTTGACCTTCCCAGGCTGACAGATGCCCAAGAAACTGGTTGGCAAGATAAAACAATCCTGACTGCAGGGACGGCTTCCTGCTTGGCTAGTCTGCGGCTCCAAGGCATTTACAGGTTGTGTCTCATTTGTACTCTGTCTGCTTGTTCCATTAAGCCTCTTAAGTAGAGGCTCTCAACTCTATCTCTACTGACATTTGAGCCCACAGTGCTTTGTTTTGAAGCCCTGGAGGAGGTTTAGCAGCATTCCTGTCCTCTATCCTCCAGGGATGACAAGTGGAAATGGCTCAGAACACTGCCAAGTGACCCGTGATTGGAGTGGTGGCATATGGAACCACTCACCCCTAATGAGAATCACTGCTCTAAGACAATCACTTTACAGAAGATTGGCAACTTGGTTTTAATCGGGGACTTGAATCACAGTAAAAGCCAGTCAGAAGAAAGGGGACATTGCATTTCTTTATCCCCCTACTCCCACTTTCTAACTCCTCTTCTTAGAAACTGGAGAAGGTACTTAACTTCCTCCTTCCCAGTGGATGACTGAGACTGGCTGGGAGGTAATCATCATCCGTCTAGATTCTAACTGTTAATACAGGCTCAGAGAACACCAGCTGGGTATTGAGTATGTTCTTGGGCTAATAGCAGAGCAATTGTAAAATTGCTACTATCCTGAAGCCAGCTGTGTAAATACATGTCACACTCTTAAATGTCTCTAAGACCCACGGAGAGCTACTGGTTTCCATAGCCAGGCACAATTTCCACTCACTCGTACTGCTGCTCAGTCCAAGAAATCCGATGGAAGTTAAATGTCCGTGTGTCCGCAGCTCGAAAGACTAGAGAAGCTGCAAGACACAGGAGCAGTGACTTGGCCACACTGCTTGGATATACAGATCGCTTAGTGACATCTCTCTGTAATAGAGGGATCTCTCCTTTGGGAGGCAGGACTAACAAGGAAGAGGGTGCTGGTTTGCATATCTTTGTAAGGGGCTGGTTACTTTGCTCATAGAAATAAATAATCAGGGCAAGAAAAGAGGAAGCATTTATTGCAAGAGATGTTATGTTCTCCCTCTTTATAATACAGAAGAGAAAGCAGAGGAGGAGGGGGAAGAGGTAGAGGGGAGGAGAGAGAGAGGATGAAGTGGAGGAGGTGAAGAAAGGAAAGCAGGGGGAAGAGGAAGAAGATGAGGAGGGGGAGAAGGAAGGGAGGGAGGAATCAGTATTAGTGCACATCACTGTTTCAGAAAGGCCTGGACCTTTGCCCTGTAAGCAGTCAGCAGAGGTCCAGAAGGTTCTGCCTTTCATGTGTTACCACCCCCTCAAATGCTGCCCGTGATTTGTCATCAACAGAGTAAAACAAACAAGCTTGGGAGGCTACAAGTTCATGGCCCAGAGAGAGCCTGATGGGTGGCCCCTGAAGGGCAGGGTGCTAATGCACTAAACCTACTCCTGTAAGCAGTATTTAACCCAAACTCTGGGTAATTCCCTCTGTGAGCTCACGTAGGGCAACAAGCTCCATCTGTCTCAGTCTGCTTTGCTTCTGGAGAGATGTAGGAGGATACCTGCTGACCCTTGTTGTCGACACAGCGTGGCTCCCATGGAGTGCTGGCTGCTCTGTTTCTGGGGTTCCCAGTCTGCTTGTCACCATTGCCTTTTGTTAATCATTATGGACAGCCACTCACTCATGGCTGTCAGGATTTGCTTACCAAGCCCCCTCTGTTTCCTGCTGAAAGTCATATCAAACAAAAACATCAGTGATTAAACCTATTGCCATGAACTCTAAAATGGAACGAATAGACTCGGATTGAGGGCCTAAGGCCCATTTCTCTGAGAAGTCATCAGTCATCTTAGTTCATGTACTTTATAATATCCATTTGGAGAATTTGTAACTTCTACCCTTTAGATTTCATTTCAAACAAACAAGCACTACTTTGATCTGGTAGCGGAGGTTTTTAAGAGCTGACCTTTATTAAGCTTATATCACAGAATACGTGAAGCTGTAAACCTGCTTCCAAACAATATTAGCCGAACAGGAATATTTGTAGGAAGGCAATCGATTCCGCCATTAGATTAGTCAGCAACTAAAGAACAGCTCAGCGGCACAAAGAAGACTCGAGAGAGAACACATTAAACACCATATTCCGGAAAAACAGTCATTCAAAACATGTGCATATGTCTTAGTCATTAATTAGCTGAACAGCTCATTGGAAAAGCACGTACCCAAGATAGCCTCCAACTGAGGGTTAAAATGAGCATTTTCAAGGTCCCTTTGCTTGTGTGTGTGTGTGTGTGTGTGTGTGTGTGCTCGCGTGCACACGTGTGTGTTCTCCTTCTACTGTTTGGATCTTGCCAAACTTGGGTTGTCCATCCTGATAGCAGGCGATTTTATCTACTGAGCCATTTCACCATCCTTCCACATTATTTTCTGAACAGGGTCTCTTAGGGAACCTGAAACTTGCCGTTTCCGCCAGCAAGACTCCAGGAAAGAGCTGCCTGTCTCTGCTTCCTGCGCTGCAGTTACAGGAGTGTGCTACCTTAGTTGGCCCTCGCGTGGGCACTGGGCACCACATAGGTCCTCTTGCTGCACGGTAAGCACTCCAGCCACCGCCAGTGCACCTCTCCAGGCTTAGGAATTTTCCCTTGGAAGTGAAAAGACAAGTATAGCACCGGGCCCAGCCACTCTCACCTAGTTGTGTATTCGTGTAAATTCTTGAAAAGGAAGCTCAGTGGAAGGGCTTAAAGTTTTCTCATGTTTTACATGAATCGTCGCTACAGGAATAAACATAACAGACACACAGACGCACACACATAGTATCTCAAGGCACTGTGAAGCTGTGCTCTGGCTTCCGTCAAGATCCTAGTCTCAATCTTTGGTGATTCCAGTGCCTTTCTCCTCTTAGCTGGAGAAGCAGCAGGGGGAGAGGAGCCTGTTCAGAGTGGCCAGGTTTTGTTTTGGTTGTCAGCTAAAACAGAAGCCCCATCATTCTGGACTTGGCAGCTCATTAGTAGAAAAGCCACCGGGAAGCTGCGAGTTGGTAATTTAGTGCCCAAACGTATTCCCTGATACAGCTGCGGAGCAGCAGGTGGTTGTGACTGAAGCAAACAGTAGCACTAAAAAAAGATGGAATGAGCAAACGGGAGAGCCTTTTGTTTTTATTTTTGCCTTTGTCACCGTGACTGAGGATGTGAGAATTTTATTCTTGTGCATTTGATTTTCTTATTAACACACATCAATATACGTAAGAAAGCGCCTCCTTCCAGTTCCGTGCACTGAACATGGAACACCTACCTACTCTGTGACACAGGCTGGGAGCTGGGGAAACTCATTTCCTGCTTTAGACCAGTGTGGAGCCAGCTGAGCACACAGCTTCCTAATAAAGAACAGAAATTCTCTTGACAGAAACGATTCTGATCATGGAATGAAGGAATCTTCTGGAAGTAAATAAATAGCTAGAGGGATAAGTGGAACAGAAGTATATTTGGAGGCAAAGGATGTGGGCAGGAGCTTTCAGAGAAACATCTGAAATTTTCAGGGTGACTTGAGCTCATGTGGAAGGGAAAACGGGGTTGCTCACTCACGCTGCATCTCTGAGAGACGCTCACATTGGAAAAGGTCCCTCCATCAACTCATCCTTCCTGAACAGGACAGATCACAAACCCCCACCCTCAAAGGTAGATGGCAACCGTTTCTTACGTCATGGAGAAAGGGAGGAGAGAAAGTCAATCATTAACAGGGCATGGAGAATAAGAGAAGTTACAAAAAAATGAACTAGAGAAATCAGAGTGTAAAACATGTCTAAAATAAATACAGGGAATTCGGTAATTTTTTGTGTATATACCTATTATTGTTCAGAGATAGAAGGGAAAATGCTACCTGTGTGAGTCCTACAAATGGAAAACTGCTGTAATTCACCCTAATGAGAAATTTGATATAAAGCCTAGATAAAGAAACCATAAAATGCTGCAGAAAGCTATTTTAAAAGGGTTAAGACTATGTCCCTAAGTGGATAAAAATGCAATATTCCTAAATGGAAACCCTCAGTTTGTAAAAATATTATGGGTTCCTACAGTTTCAAAAATTTAATGTGACTCCAGCTAAATTCCAAGGTTCTTTTAGAAATTTGTAGTGTGTGCTACCTTTACTAGATGTCAAAATGTATTTTAAAGCTAGTGTCAAATTTTGTGATATTGAAGTAAAAATGCCGGTAACCTAAGACATGACACAGAAACTATCCTGAAACAGATATTTTCATTGTAAAATTTTAGAATGTGGTCATGTGCTTTCTAATTAGTGATCCAAAGATTAGTTAGTTTGTGGTATATTGGGGCAGTAAATTAAATATATGGAGAAAAAATGTCTCCCTTTCCAGCACACAATGAGTAGAAAACCTGCCGTATGAAGGAAACACCCCTGTTTAACATTGAAAATAAAGATGGATAGGTTGGCTAGTAAAATAAATAGAAATGGAAAAGTTTTTGCCACATCCTGTTCAATGGGTTAGGTTCTTGAGTCTAAAAATAGCACTACAGACAAAATAATAAATTTGAAAAAATTATTGAAATATGTGAAATATTAAATATTTAGAAATATTTGATCCAACCAGATTCTCTGAATGTGGCCGGATTCTCTGAATGTGGCTGGCCCGGAGTCTTTCTGAAAAGCCATTGACAATGGCACTGGAACTTCTTTCCTCTGCATATACTGAATTTTTTGGGATCCAGTCTGTTTGGATGCTCACCTTCCTGGACCTGGAGGGAGGGGGGAGGAACTTGAACTTCCCACAGGGCAGGAAACCCTGACTGCTCTTAGGGATGGAGAGGGAGGAGGAGAGGGAGTGGGGGGAGTGGGAGGGTGTTGGGAAGGGGGCGGAAATGGAAACTTTTATAATTTAATAAACTTTGAAAAAAAATTACAGCAAAGACAGAAAAAATATGTGAAGTATTTTTAAAATATGTGAAAAATAATAAAAACATATCAAGAAAATAAACAAAAGATACTACCAGAAAGTTGTAAAAGATAGAAACCAAAGACAAAAATCCAGCATCTTTTAAAAAAAGATGTTTTGCTGACTGTCAGATTTAGATAGAATTTACTAATACAGTATTTAATATTCACAATATGAGGAGAAGTATCTTCTGGTTTATATTAGTGGCAATTCAGCATTGACAAGCATTGGAGAATAACTTAATAATATTTAGGCACAAAACTGACCAAGTCCCACTTTGAAATTCCTCTTATAGGACTTTAACTTTAGATGGACAATCAAAATTGTGTATTGAGGGGCAAGCAAGATGTCTCAGTAGTAAAAAACAGTAGATGCTCTTCCACAGGATCTGGGTTCAAATCCCAGCATTTCCATGGCAGCTCACAACCAGATGTAACCCCAGTCCCAGGGGACCTGATGTGCTTTCCTGGCTTCTGTGGGCATTGTATGTATGCAATGCATATGCATACTTACAGACTAATATTCATATACATAAGATAAAGGGGAAATATAAAATCTGTGTATTAACACTACAAATGAAGGCGTTTATCCCAGGTGCTTTTAAAACCATAGTGAATAATCAGAAATCACTAGATTCTCCAAAAAGGAGAGAGACTAGATACATATCTGTAACATGAGGACTGGCTTGTTTGTGTTTTTCTGTCCTGCCCGCACCCCCCCCCCCCAGGTGTTTAGTCCCAGAGAAAAATCACACTGAGATCTCTATAAGTTATAAAGCTGATTGGCCGGCCCATTAGGTCAGGCTTCTTACTGGCTAACTTTCACATCTTGATTAACCCATTTTTGTGATCTATGTTAGCCATGTGGCTCAGTACCTTTTTCAGTGGGACAGCTCACATCCTGCTGCTTTGGTGGTCTGGGCAGGAGTGGGGGAATCAACTTCCTCCTCCCCAGAATTCTCCTGCTCTCCTTGCATCATTTCCATTTTCTGTCTGGTTTTCCCACCTACACCTCCTGCCTGGCCAATCAACATTTATTTAAAACATGATTGACAGAACACAGACAATTCTCCCGCACCACATATCTACAATAGAATATTATGTAACTTATTCAATGATGTTGTACAGGACTTTAATAACAGGATAAAATAGTCCCTATTTACTCTATATTGAAAAAGAGGAAGAGGAAAGAGGACAACGAGAAAGATGAAGAGGAAGACAAAGAGGAGGAGGAAAGGAGAAGGAAGGTGTAAAGCTGGAGGAAGAGGAAGAGGATGAGGCTCCATGTCACCATCTTAGTACTGAAAGACATAACCAATAGTGTAAACATGTGTGTATTAGTTACTTTTCACATTGTTGTGACAAATACCCATCAAAAGCAACATACAGATGGAAGGGTCTGTCCAAATCCATGGCTTATGGTGCAGTCCATCATAGAGAAGAGGTCAAAGCAATATGGGCAGGAAGCAACTGGTGACTTGATCTCTTCTGTTGGAAAGCAGAGATGGGGGCCAGACTTGTGATGAACCCCTTTTATTCATTTTGGAACTCCAGGTCATAGACGGCATCACTCACATTTAGGGTAACTTTCCTACTCCATTAACCAAATTTAGAAATTAAACAACTCCCTCACAGACATGCCTGGAGATTTGTCTCCTTGGACTCTTATACCTCCTGTCAAGTTGGTGATATTAACTGTTATGCCCAAATCTGTGAGTCCCCACAAAAGCCAACAAAGGAGACCGAGTTCCATATGTAAAAGCAAAGAGCCTTTGTTTTAATCATGTTTGCAAACTCGTTCTCTCTGCAAGTCTAACATATTGAAATAACGGGAGAGTCCCGGGCTCAATTAGAATTGGGTTTTTATAGTAGTAAAGGTGGGGGTGAGGGGGGTCTCTGAGGTCCAGGACCCCTGATTGGCTGACATTTGTCTAGAGGTGTCCTGGTAAAATACTGGGAGGTGTTTCTACAGTGCTTGGAATGCCAAGAATTTCCTTTGAATGGTCTGCTCTTGGGTGGGGGTTGGATAATCTCAGCCTGCCAGGCATTGTCTCAGGATAAACGATTGAGACTCTAGACTTCATTTAAATTTATTAATGGCCAGAGTCCCAGGTGATAATGTTTGGAGGAAGTAAAGAACTTCCTTTTTCCCAGACTTAGCTTATTATGGCTGGCCCTCACATTAACCAACACAATTGACAAATTTAGTGATGGTGTAAAACTTTAAGACAATTCTGAAGCCATTTCTGACAATTGTGAACCCTCTCAGCCTCCGTGCCTTAGTGCTTCCCCTCCTCCCCTGGGAACCAAGGACCTAACAGCTACACATGCATGTATGTTTTCCAGAAATTGGGGCAAGATAACCTTTAAGATGTTGACTCAGTTCCTGAACAATTACCCATACATGTATGTTTTAATTCAGTCCCTGGGAAACGGGGTCAAAATGACCTCATCTGATCTGGCAACAGCTCTCCAGCCAATTATTGGTAATAGCCCTTTTGAATAAGCCAATCATAATAGTCAAAGAACAACCCCCTTGCTTCTGTGGGCTTCTCCTCTAAAAGAAGCCTGTACCAGCTATTGGAGGTCTTTTGACTTCCCAAATGCTGAGGGACCCTATCATGACAGAATTAATAAAATCCTCATGCTTTTACATCAGCTGTGGTGTGAGAGGTGATCTCTGGGGGCTACTCCTCCTCGGTGTTTGGACACTAGGGTCCAATAATGGAATCCCAGGACATGTAGATCCTCTCTCTCTCTCTCTCTCTCTCTCTCTCTCTCATTTTTAACACCCCAATTTTAGTAACTGGCACAGAACAATCTTTCAGAAATAATGGCATCATCTAATCCTCAGAGTAGAAGTTCTAGGAACAGTGGTAGTGAACTCGGCATTGAGGCCTCCCATTCTAGTGTCTTGGTGGACTGGAAGGGCTGAAAGATCCCTGGTGCGGGAGACTCTCACTCAAGTCTCAGAATAACACGACCTCCCCAGTAACTCACAAGAGACCATCCTTGCTGCAATCACATAAGGTTTATTCGAACTGGGGCTGAGACTCATAACCCACACAGGGAAGAAGTTCGACCCCGAGTAACTGGGAGAAGGGTTTTTAAGGGAAAAAACCACAGCCCCATAATCTGAAGGTGGTAGAGAGAGCGTCATAGAAAATTTCGAAAATACCAGTGATGATCACAAGGAGGCAACTCCCTGTTTCTCAAGATTATTCTCAAGTCAGTTCAGTTGCTGCTGAAATCTCAGTGTTGGCTGGGTTTAGGACTTGCTGTGTTACATCTTCAAGCCCAACCTTGACCCCAGAGAGTTTCTGATCCACATTTCATCTCCTAGTGCTGGTATTCTGTCTGAGAGTGGAAAAGGATGAAAAAATGTGACCTTTAGTGACCTTCAGTTCTGCTTACCAAGAGAATGGATTTCATTTCAGATCTAGCCTAAAGCATGAAAGTTAGAACATGTGGTGAGCATTTGTGAAGGAGCCTTGCTCGCTCCACAGACACAGCTAAGGTTTCGCCATGATGGGCTGTTGAAGGGCCCGCCTCTGGATCGTTCATCACAAACGTGATGCAACCTTTCTCTGACTTCCCGACTTTTGGATTTTACTGAAGAAAACAATAAAGGGCTTACACTCTGCTGGATTGGAGAAAGTGGAAGATTTTACTCCCTGCATCTGAGAGTTGAAAATTAGGGTCAAAGAAACAGTGATAAAAAGCATTCCATTTTGAATTCGTGGCGAGGCTCATGCAGAGAGACAGGAAGGGCAGTTGATCTGTGAGGTGGGCAAGCAAACCCATGCTGCTTCTGCTGTTGGCATGTGAAGACAGACTCTGTGGAGGGAATAATGAAAAGCTACACTTCACAGGCAGAACGTTGTCCTTTCCGGGTCTGGCCTACAGTTATGAGAGTCACATCTGAGCCTCTTGTGCAAAAATCTCATTCCTTTCAGCAACTCCCCACACTATTTTACCTGAATTTTTGGATTTCTACTTTCCCTAGACTTTTAGAATTTATTGTCTATGATTTTTCATTTCCCACTGGGTATTTATCATGTTTTCCTGCTTCCGATCTCTGCAAGTTGGTTCTATTTCTGATCTCTGGCTGTGTCTATTGTGGAGAAAACATTTTTCTTGTTCTTCTGTTCCCTGGAGGGCTGCATTTTAATCTCCTTTATCATAGCCTTGTTATCACAAGCGGAGTAGCTGCCATTCTGAGTGTTTACAAGGTAGATTTCTATTAGTAGCCAGCATAGTCCTTGTGCTCTGACGTCTATGCTATGTGCAGGCTTTACTGTGCAACTGACTGCTCCTATGTGTGTGTACCCTGATAGCCTCTTCTCTTCCTTCTTCCTCTTCCTCCTCATCCTTTTCTTCTTCTTTCTTTTCATCTTCTCTCTCCTCCTCTTTCACTTCCTCCTCCTCCTTCTATTCCTCACTTTCTTGTTCTTCCTAAATTAATGTTTTCTGGGTCTTTCTCAATGGAATCCTGAGCATTTCCATTTGGTGTGGGGAGATTGGTGGTTGGAGTTTTAAGTGTGTGTGTGTGTGTGTGTGTGTGTGTGTGTGTGTGAGAGAGAGAGAGAGAGAGAGAGAGAGAGAGAGAGAGAGAGAAGTTCGTGTAGATAGCTTGATGTGGAATCTCAAGCCGTGAGTGAACTTGTATAAAAAAGCTTTCTCACATCTCTGTGAGTTCGAGGCCAGCCTGGTCAATAGAGCGAGTTCTAGGGCAGCCTGGGCTACACAGAGAAACGATGTCTCAAAAACAAAACAAAAAAAGTTCCTCCTGAGTCTTCAGTTTTCTACCTTTGTATTATGCAGTCCAGACCCTTCCAAAAAATCTTAATGTGAAGCATTTCCCACTGCTCTCTTCCTCGTGAGAATTGAAGGAGTGAGCAAAATAATGACCTACTGAGGTAACAAAGCAAGGGGATCTTCAGCCTTGCTCCTTACAAAGTGATCTGAATGCTTGGTGATGGTGGGAGAAGACTAGTCCCTGTGTGGGGGAGGAACTGAAGAACTAGCCAGAGGCACATTTGTCAAGGACCCTTGTCTTCTGCGCACACTCGTCTAGTTTCCTAATCTGCCTCTAGGCTCTCCAGATTCTTCATGTTAGTTTTTACTCTATTAATTTTTAGGTCACAATTGATCCTCTCCCCTAAACACATTTGCTGTCCATCATTGAGTTAACTAAGTTGAAGGCTCGAACAGGTGGGGTGTTTTTAGACACGTGTTTGATATCCAAGAGAAGTGCATTTCAGAGTCCTGTGAACTTGGGGAGCTGGAGTGGAGGGTCCTCCTGGAATTGTGAGTCTATGGGGGAAAGTAGGAGAATTCTGTTAGAGGCTGAAATATGTGTCCTTTGTGTTTATGGTAGAGGTAAGGATTCCAGAGTCTGATGGAGGGCCACTAAGTGGCTGTGTGCCTAGCATGAAGGATGGCTCATGCAGATGAAGTTATCCTCTTTCTGTGAAGGAAAATGGTGAGGTCATAGACACGTCGTGACCATGTGTTCATGTGGAATAATCTGGTGTCCTGCAAAAGTCTTGTTGAAGCATCTTTTCTCTGTTGATCTCCCATGCTGCTGGAAAGGCCCATACTTCTTGCCTCTGTGGATTTAAGTATATTTTTGTATAACCCTTGATGAAGAAATCATGTTAACAGAGGAACGTGTAAATAAAAACCCTGACTAGGGATTAGAATATACACTAAATCATAGGCCTTGAAAATGCAACTGCCTTGAGAGGTCAAATGACAAAACCTTTAAGTGAAGCTTTTTGTTCTCTTTCTCCAACCTTGTAGACAGGACCCATGTATGTATATATGTATATATGTATTGTGTATCTATCATCTATCTGTTCATCATTTGTCTATCTATTTACCTATTATCTATTTATTTTTTATTTGTCCATCTTTTATCTATCTATTTATCTATCTTCATCATTATCATCTATTTTTTCTCTCTCTCGTCTATCTCTATCTCTCCCACTGTTCCTATTTTCTGGGCAATTATGATAATATACTTGTCTGTTGAACTTGGAAGGAGATCTTCGTGATCTTCCCTCCATCACGTTAAGACAGTGAAGGTTCAGATTGTGTTCAGGAGAAGTGATTAAACACCTTGTTGCTAACCTCATGATTGTCCAAAAGTTACTCCGCTGCCTCATTCCTGGTCAGTATGGATGAACCTCTTTTCAAGTTTGTTCTGGAGGTTTTAACTCCTCCTCATGTCTACCAGTATATTAGCTGTGACAGGCTAAGCTATATATACTGTAATAAAAACCATACTGGTGTATGTTTATGTATTGCTTTCATTGGTTGAATAAAGAGACTGCCTTGGCCTTTTGAGAGGGCAGCAATTAGGTAGGTGGAGTAGACAGAACTGAATTCTGGGAGGAAGAAAGCAGAGTCAAAGATTGCTGCCACGAAGCCAGTCGCCAGGTCAGACATACTGAATCTTTCCCAGTAAGCCACGAGCTCATGGTGAATACAGTTTATTAGAAATGGGTTAAATCAAGATGTGAGAGTTAGCCAATAAGAGGCTAAAAATAATGGTCCAGGCAGTGTTTAAATGAATACAGTTTCTGTGTAATTATTTCAGATGTAAGCTAGCTGGGCAGCTGGGATGAAAAGCAGGCCTACTCCTCTCTCTTACAACACATACCCTGAAATATCCATGGCTAAGACAAAGTCTATTTCTTATCCATGTATATCTGATATGGGTCAGCTGAAGTTATCTTTCAAAAAATGATGTGTTTAATTAGTGGTATAATCTCTGTCATTATCACTGATAAACACAAGAGGAATTTGAAAAAAATTGTGAGCTGATGAGATCAGACTGTTATGGGTTTGAATTCTTCTCATAAGCTCATTCCCTGAAAATGCAAAATTTGAGGGGAAGTACATGGTGCACCACCCATAAAGACTCCCATTTCAGAGCCTGAGATACAAAAAGTACTCAATGAACGCCTCTTCCATTTACTCCCCCATCTTAGTATGTTAGATAAATGTGCAGTGGATAAAGAGAACAAGACCATAATTCAATGTGTCCTTACATACCTTACATGTCTCTCACAGATATGTGTGTGCATCTAGATATGCACACATACATATATACATAGGTACACACACACACACACACACTGTAGAGTAAGAGATGGAAGCTGCCAAAATTTCAGATTCGTTCCTTTTGTTCTGTCCTTTGGTTCATCTGCAGAAGTAACATTGACTAATGTAAAGAGAAGCATCTCTGGCCATCGTAAGACTGAGCTGGAGAAATAATCATGCTCCCCTTTCTAATTAATCTAGCTATTCCTCAGAGCAGCTTTAACAAGCAGAGAGATGAAACATTTCAATTATTTTTCTATAGCACTATAATCCTTTTCTAGGAGTGTTCCTCTAATGTCTGCTCTCCTCATCAGACAGTGAAGAAAAAAAAAATAACCAGTTTTGACTCAACAGGCTTCTCCTTCTCGTAGGAGAGGTGGGGAGAAGCAATCCACCCTGAGCCTTGATTCCCTCAGCAGCTGTGACTTCAGAAAGATACTTTTGCTTTTGAGTTCTGAGGCTTCCTGCAATTGATCTGTTTCCTGCAGGGTCATCCCTCACCGTGGCATTTAGAATCAGTGGCTGCTTCCCTTCTGATGAACTTGACACATTGCAAAGTGGGAGAGGATGAATGTGGGAGGGGAAAGCTAAATGGCAAAGGAGGAAAACAGGTGAGGTGGGAACACAGACTCAGGAAAGGAAAAAACGGGCATGGAGCCGTGGCAGATGCTTGGCAAGTCCCAAGGTTTCAGCTCAGAAAAAACTGAGCCGAAGAGATGGCTCAGCAGTTCAGAGCATTTGCTGCTCTTATGGAAGAGCCGAATTTGGTTCCCAGTACCTACACTGTAACTTACAATAGCCCGTAACTCCAGCTCCACTGGAACCAACACCTTCTTCTTGGCTTTACATGCATGTGCTTGTGCGCATGTGTGTGCACAATAGTTAGGGTGGAGGAAAAATTCCTGACCTAGTTTTGTGGATTTTGGAAGTTGATTTTGAGTCTTATGGGTACCATTTTTAACTATATGCTCTTAATTGCCAAAATAAATGTTCTGAGATTAAAGAATAAGTGAAAGAATCAGGTGGAATGAGAAGCATCATGTAAATATCAATTATTTTTAGCCATTGTATAAAAAAGTCAGATACATATAGAGTCAGCTTGAGAAACAGCAGGAGAAACAAAGCTCGTGTTCATTTAGGAAAATTTCTGAATACATATTTTATATGGGACAAGTTGAATGAAGGAACTTAGTCATCGGGAGGATAAACAGAAAGCAGGTCCGTCGTTCTGAAGGATTGCCACCAGCTTCACAACACTCCAGCCTTGCAGAAGGATTCCCTGAGGTCTTGGTTTTATTTTCTCGTCTCTCAGACACAATTTGTTAATTAGGAAGCCTCTCTCTGCTAAGTTCTGCGGGATCCAGTCTTAATTATTTGAAACATCATTCTCTTGCGTAAGTCAGAGCAACTGGCCACTCCTACCACTTCCCTATCTCCTTGTGTCTGGAGTTGGGTTAAGAGGAGGTGCAATGAATCCCCACTGATACAGGGATGATATCTCTTTCTTCTGGGCTGGTCTGTATCATTGAACTACTTATTTTTCTGTTGGGCAATATGATCAGAGTTGTTGATGGGCAACCAGAGTCTAAATTACCCTGGGCAACTGTGTCCTTTTGGAGACTTTTTATCTGACTGTCAGCTGAAGGCTTCCCAGTAGGTCCTTCTGCTCACGTTCTGCTTCTACTTAAATTTATGGTGGAAAGCAGTCAGACCATTTGAGGACGGTTACTCCCAAAAAGAAAAATATTTTGAACTTGAGAGTGGGAAGTTCTATTTTTTTTCTTAGCTGTGTACTAAAGTTATCAAAACTAGAAAAAATGAAGAAGGGAGTGTATTTTTCTAGAGTTTAATATGTATTTTAATAAGCAAATATGTAATATATTATTCCCATATATATCTAACTTACCTAGTTAATATCATCAATCACCTATTTATCTATTATGTGTTTATCATCTATTTACCAACTATATATCTATAAAGTATCATTCTGTCTATAAACCATCTATTTATGCATCTATGTACCTATATATCTATCATTTATTTTTACCACAGAAAGTCTGAAAAATTTTAAGCACAATTAATTTGAATTTTCTTTCTGTAAAATGTTTCCTTTCATGATGTGCATGATGTTCTATGTTTTTTTAAAATAAACTTTTGGGAATTTTAAGTGGCTACCAAGTGATGTTGATATTTTCCAAAGATGATCTTGATAAAATGTATCATGAAATGAAAAATCAGACAGAATAATGAAGTGGCATTTTATTTATATTTTAATAAATAAAGCTCGCCTGAGGATCAGAGAGTAAAACAGCCCCCACTGGTCCTGTCTACAGAATCCAGTCTCAAAGCTGGAAGTTTCTTGTGCTTGACCTTAGCCTTGATGAAGTGAAGCATGATTGATGCTTCCGTTAAGTGATTAAAGTCAACTCCTTAGTCAAAATTATTGTACTTTTGAGGTTCCCTGTTAATATATGGGAAACTCACATGGAATATTTGTTTGAGTCTGTCTCTGGATTTGTTACCTTATAATCGTCTTTTCTTTTAATGCTGACATTATTCCAGTACTTAATTCCAGGCTCACTTAGGATTTATTTCACAATTAGGAGAAGAACATTGATTGTATTAGAAAAGTTCCGTCAGTCTCTTTTCTTTGTCTCTTCAGGCCTGTACTCACTGCTTTGTAATGGTTAGACCCAATGTAATTATACAAATGCCACTGATGAATGTTTGAGGATGCAGAATCTTGGGTAGCAGCAACACAGTATCCAGTTCTAGGGAAAGGCCTACAGTCACCACTTTTTAAATGTAATTAGACAAATTTCACTGAGGAATGTTGGGGTGCAGAATCTCGGGTAGCAACACAGTATCCAGTTCTAGGGAAAGACCTACAGTCGTCATTTTTTAAAATTCTTTTTAAAGTATAACCAACTTCTTTACCATCTGTTGATAAAATTCTGTTTGAAAAGTTCTTCAAAGACAACCACTCTGCAAACTACTTTTATCCAAATTAGAAAATTAGGGAATCTTAAAGTTGGAAGACGCCTCAAGACCTCTCTCTGTAGACTAGTGAGCTGCCTTATCTCGATCATGTTCAGGATAGATCAGAAAGATATTGGAATCATGCTTGGGATTCAGGCTGCCAAAAACTGGGGCCTCATGAAGCTGGGGATTTTGTCTGCCCTATGGTGCCCTTGTCTTTGAGGCTTGAGTCTCTCACCTGTTAGAAAACCTCCCATCAGGCTGGGCATTCTGCACTGCAGCACTTCCTGCTCCTATCATCAATATCTAGGTATACTTGGAAACTACAATGCCTGCTACACTAGGAGCTAAGGAGTCTGTTTCTAGGTTTGTACGAGAGCAATAGCGATAGCGTGGGTGGAGTTAAGGGTTTGACGCAGAAAGCCTGCGTAAGAGCTGTGACATTGGAGGTCTCACTTGTTGCTGTTCCCAGTTGCTTGTTGTTGCTCAGGGTCTTGGGATATAAAAAATGTCAAAGACTTGCACTTCAAGAACTTTTTTCTGTGTACCCACAATTTCTGTCTGGTAGACCAAAGACTAGCACTTCAAGAGCTTTTTTCTGTGTACCCACAATTTCTGTCTGGTAGACCAAAGACTTGCACTTCAAGAACTTTTTTCTGTGTACCCACAATTTCTGTCTGGTAGACCAAAGACTTGCACTTCAAGAACTTTTTTCTGTGTACCCACAATTTCTGTCTGGTAGACCAGTTGGCTGGCAACATTGATACGATATGATCAAATTTAGGGTAGAGTAGGATCATACCTCTTGTTCATTAAAACTTCTAAGCTTTCATTTCATCTCTTCTGTATGTTTTTGTCAGATACTAAGTCATATTCTCTCTGTACTAACACATTTAAATGGATCTCAGGATAAAATTTTGCATTGGTAAACACTAAATTGCAGATTCTAGTCCACCCATTTTATATATTTTCTTTATAAATATTGAATTTTGTATTTTAATTTTCTTTAATTAAACCCCAGTTTTAAGTATTGATTTTTTTCTAGGGATTTACAATAATTTCTAGAATTTTGTTCTGTATGAAAAGTAGATTATATTTCTGTCTTCTTATCTTCTATCCATGAGAGATCTTTGACAGATTTATAATTTTTTATAATTAGAAAAATTTGTTCATGATGCTGTACGTCCTAATTTTTATATTTTAAACATAAACTATTCTTATTTTTTCATTCTCTTAATTCAAGAATTTAAGTACTTCTTTGTTTGATAACATCCACATTTCCTATATTATATGTCTTTTAAATAATTTCTCTCTTCTAATTTAATTTTAGAGGATAATTGTGGTGACATTTTCAATTATTTCTTCCATGCCCTTTCTCTCAAATTCTTCCAGAATGCTTGAGAATGTGTCATTATCTTTTCTTGATCAATTCTAGGGACTGTATAAATGATTTCTAACACTACTAACTCAGTAAAGGAGGTTACTTCCTCTTTTCTTTGTTTTGTACCGAGAGAAAGAGAGAGAGAGAGAGAGAGCGCGCTTGTATTTCCCATCTTCCTTCCCCTCCTTACTTCTTTCTCTTTGCCCTTCTATCTTCCTTTGTATGCTTACTTTTTAAAAATTCTTGCTTAGGGTCCCTTAAAAATGACTCCCTTTCAGGTGACTGATGGCCAAGCCTGCACACTTAACCTGCTTATCACTCTACTGGATCCAGTTACTGATTGCTGGTATAAATGTGGTCTTTTCATATTTCCTGGATGCTTATGCCACACAGGTGATAAAACCCTCACCGTGCCTTTTCTTTCTGACCATGTACAGTGGTGGGTCTTCCATATGTGAGTGAATGGGAAAGAGACTAACCAGTGGAATTTTGGTCAGGCCTTGGAAAAGCAAAAGTTTGGTGTTTTTTTTTTTTTGTTTGTTTGTTTGTTTTATTTTGTTCCACAGGTTGCTAGATCCACAAGCTAAAATCTGCATTGGCCTCTGGATCATAGTTATGGCTGAGTGTGGGTTGAATGAGAAGTGAACCTCTGTTCTGCTGAGTCACTGACTGGGTTTATTTGTTACCTAAGCCTAGAGTGATCTACCCAGATTAGACTAGCAGTTGCTAGGCACTGTGACACAAAAGATTCTGTGACAGGTCAGCAAGGTTCTCTTGGCACAGCTTGTTACCATGTGAGCATCATGAGGGCAGGCAACGTCGGCACACCTCTGGTTTTACACTGGTAGTGACAATTTTCCCAGGTATCTTGCTTTGAAATGTTTCCTAGACATTTTTTTTTTTAAAGAACCTTCTGTTTCTTATCATGCCATTGAAGCTTGGTTTTCCAGAACACAAACATAGATGAAATTTAGTCCCAAGAGTATCTCTAATTTTAGATTCAGCTAAGAGTTTTCAAAAACAAAACAAAACAAACAAAAAACCCACCAAAACTCTAGAAAGCCCATTTTGCTTTTCCAAGGTCCGACTAAAGCCTCACTGGTTAGACTCTTTTCCATTCACTCAGTGGCTCTTTTTTTCTTTCTTCTTGTCTTCTTTTCTCCCTCCCTCCCCTCTCTTCCTCCCTCCATTCCCTCAACCTCTTTGTCTTTCTTTCAAGCTCTGAATGCTAGAGGCTTCTATTTAGCTCTGTGACCAAATGTGGCTGACAGCTGTCTTCCTCAAACTGGGCTTCAACAGCAGAAAATCTGCCCAGAGACGAACCGGGCAGGTTTTTAGCTTCCGGGTAGTCCTAGGGCAGCTCACAGCTTCTCTCCTCAGATGCCTGTCACAGGAGTTGTTGGGAATGGTGACCAAGTGTGGCTTCCTAAATGATTTTGTGCCATCTCTGAGTGAGACAGGCTTTCACGGTGCTTCAAAAGTGTTCTCATTCCTTGTAATCAGAGGTAAGTGGTCAACTCCAGAGTCTTTCAAAGAAAGGCCGATGGTTTGGTCTCGATTATAACTGCTGAGAGATGTGGCTGCCAGGCTCTGTCATCACCTTTGGAAACCTGAGCTGGTCCCAGCAGGCAACTGTACCTTTTGGCGGGAGTGGCAGTTGCTTGATTTGTTTCTAAAACCATCCAAAGTTAAAGAAGTCAGAGTGTTAAAACTTTTAGGAACAATGGACTGTTAAGGACATAAGATGCTGTTTTACTCTTATTGAGGAAGGTAGATGCCTATTTCTGAAGGTAGCACATTTTTGTTATTGGCACCAAGATTGGGCTTTTTTTTTTTTCTTTTCAAATTGTAACGATCTTTTCTCAGGCAGGGACGTGGCACTGGAGAGGGCTTTCAACTACCCCTTCTCTTTGATCATCATAATGGAATAATTACCATATACACTCGAATGTTCTATTTATGCTAATGCAGTGGTTATAGAGAATGATACAACAGCGTGCAGATTATACGCTTGCATTAAGCTTGGGAAAAAAGAGGCTGAGTTGAAATAATTTCATCTCATTATTTTTGTAATTATTTCCTCTTCGTTAATGCTTCTTGAGAAGTCATATTCAAAGCTGGTGTTTGTTGGATAAAATTGCTCTTTCTTGGGCTGGATCATCATTCATAAAGCCCTCAAGGCCAAGAAACATTTAGTGTCAACTCTTCTGTATTTATAAGAGAGGTTTAGTTTTTTTCACTAAAATATTTAAACTGATTAAGTTGGAAGTTTATTTTCCTGTGAATTTTAGGTGTGGAGATGAAACTGTTGTCCAAGGTGGGCAAAATGCTCTATTTTATGAATTGTGATTAATACAGAGCCCTTCTTACTGACTGAGTCAGCTTGTATGCTTTCTAATCCTAACGGTTTCTCAGCTTGCTTGCTTTGTTTTTGTTTTGCTATAAGGTCCCACTCTGTTGTGCAGCAATTTCATCAGAATTGAAACATTCTTTCCCGAAAGGAGCAAAACTGGGGGCTCCTAATGACTCAGGAAGACAATAAAGCTCCCAGAATCAACAGAACTCCCACCAAGACTATGCAATCAATCAAGAGTGCCGTGGAGAAGAGACTAATCAGTGGAGCTGCCCACAAGTCACACCGGAGCTCCAGAGATGCAGCTTTCAAGAGTTAGGAGTCATCATTATCCTTGGGGGGCTTTTGCTCTTATATCATCCCTTTTCTTGTGATTACCCCGTCACCCAACCAACTACTGGTTCACTGAGCTAGACTTTTGAAGGAATAATTTCTTTGGTCTTTGATGCTCTACCTGGGGTGAATAAATATTTGCTGATATGTCCCCAGGAAAAGTCATAGAACACCATCAGGCTGGCCTTGAAATCATAATCCTCCTGCCTCTCCCTTCCGAATGTCGGAATTAAATTTATGAACCATTACACACAGCTTCTATGCCTCAACCATTGATTGTATCAACAATTGCCAACTGACTTTTAACGTGGTCTCTGAAAGTAAACCAAACAACCAAACAACTAACTAATGAACCAACCAATCAACAATTATAGAGGGGAATAAAAGTAAAGTGAAATTTGATGAGTATATGGTATTTGCATGTTAATAAAAACCTTAAAAAATAGATTATCTCTGCAATAACTTTAATCCCCCACTCCAATACTCAGGAAACATCAGGGAAGAGAGAGTGGGAAGAATGTAAGAGGGGTAGGATGGTATGTGATGAAATACTGGCCTATGAACCCGAGAGGGATGTCAGATTGTTGCACATGAACTCACGGCAGTTCTGGACGCCTGCATGAGACCTGCACAGGATCAAGCCAGTTAAGAATGCAGCATACTATAAAGGTACATGAAGCTTACAGAACACCAAAAAGATTGGACTAGAAAAGAAAGTCCCCAAGCCACATAGTAATCAAAACATCAAACACACAGAACAAAGCAAGAATATGAAAAGCTGCAAGAGAATAAAGCCAAATAACATATAAATGCAGCTTTATTAAAATTACATCTGAATTCTCAATGGAGAATCTAAAAGCCAAAAGGGCCTAGGCAAATGTTTTACAGATTCTAAGAGACTATGGATGGCAGCCCAGACTGCTACACCAAACAAAACTTTCAACAGATGGAAAAAACAAGGCATTTCATAACAAAGTCAAATTTGAACAAAGACCTAATCCAGTCCTACAGAAGGTACTAGAGGGAAAACTCCAATCTAAGGAGGTTAACCACACCGACAAAAACACAGACATTAAATAATCTTGCACCAGAACCCTAAAAAGAAAAGCATACATGCGCATGAGTGCACATGTACACACACACACACATACACACACACACACACACACACACACAGAGAGAGAGAGAGAGAGAGAGAGAGAGAGAGAGAGAGAGAGAGAGGGAGGGAGGTACACATACCATTACAAAAATAACAGGAATTAGGAATCATTGGTCATTAATATCTCTCAATATCAGTGGACTCAGTTTCCCAATAAAAAGACACAGGCTAACAAAATGGATATAAAAAGTAGAATCCATCTTTCTGCTGCATACATAAAACATACCTCAACATCAAAGATAGACATCACCTCAGAGTAAAGGGCTGGAAAAAGATTTTTCAAGCAAATGGATCTAAGAATCAAAGGGGTGTAGCCATTTTAATATCTAAAAATATAGACTCCAAACAGAGTTAATCAAAAGATGGAAAAGGACACTTCATATTCATCAAAGAAAAAAATCAGCCAATATGAATTTGAATTCTTAACATTTATGCATCAAGCACAAGGGTAGCTATGTTTGTAAAGGAAACTCTACTAAAGCTTAAATCACACATTGAACCTCACACATCGATAGTGAGAGACTTTAATGTCCCACTCTCACCAATGAATAGAACATATAGACAAAAACTATACAGAGAAATAATGGAGCTAACAGATGTTATGAACCAAATGAACCTAACAGATATCTACAGAACATTTACCTAAACACAAAAGCACCTCACTGAAAATTCTCCAAAACTGACCACATAATCGATCATGTCAGTTCACTGTGGATTTCAACAACAGAAACATCAGAAAGCCTACAAACTCATGGAATGTAACTACTCCCTACCGAATGGGTCAAGGCAAAAATAAAGACATCAAAGATTTCCTAGAATTTAATGAAAATAAACTCACAATGTATCCAAACTTTAGGGACACAGTGTAAATGGTTCTAAGAGGAAAGTTCATACCACTAAATGCCTTCATAGAGAATTTGGAGAAATAGCTCAGTAGCTATGTAGGAGCACACCTGAAATCTCTAGAACAAATAGAAGCAAATTTACCTAGGAGGAGTAGCAGACAGGAAATAATCAAACTGAAGGCTGAAATCAATAAAATAGAAACAAAGAGACCAATACAAAGAACCAATTAAACAAAGAGCTGGCTCTTTGAGAAAATCAACAAGATAGACAAACCCTTATCCAAACTAACTAAAAGACAGAGAGGGAATATAGAAATTAACTAAATCAGAAAGGAAAAGGGGGGCAGACACTGAGGAAATTCAAAGAATCATTAAGTTATATTTAAAAAACCTGTACTCCACAAAATAGGGAAATCTAAAATAAATGGACAAATTTATTGATAGATATTATTTACCAAAGTTAAATCAAAATCAGATAAACAATTTAAATATACTTATTACCCGTAAGGAAATAGAAGCAATCATTAAAACCTTTCCAAACAAAAAACCCCAGGAATAGATGGTTTTAATGCAGAATTCTACCGGACTTTAAAAGAAGAAATAATACCAATACTCCTCAAGTTATTCCACAAAACAGAAACAGAAGGAACACTGCCAAATTCATTTTAGGGGCAAGTCATCCTGATACCCCAAGCACACAAAGACTAACAAAGAAAGAATTACAGACAAATTTCCCTCCTGAACATTGATAGAAAAATACTCAATAAAATATTTGCATATTGCGTGCAAGAACATATCAAACAGATCACCCACCATGACCAAGTAGGATTCATCCCAGAGACTCAGGGATGGTTCAATATATGAAAATCTGTCAATGTAATTCACCATATAAACCAACTGAAAGAAAATTCACACATGATCATCTCACTAGATGCTGAAAAAGCCTTTGACAAAATCCAATACCCCTTCCTGACAAAAGTCTTTGAAGATCTCCCTGGGAAAGGCGAATATAATAGATTTCATGGGTGGACTGGTGATGTATGGGGTTGGAAATATGAGGGATCAGTTTGGGGGAAGGGAGGAAGAAGAAATTAGTGGAAATGGCTAGAACTGGGAAGAGTTTCGGGGACAAGGTAAAAACCTAGTGTAATGGAAACTTCATTGAATCTTCAAGAGTAACCCTAGCAAAGACTCCTAGTTATGGGGGACATGGAACCTGAACTAGCCATCTTCTGTAATCAGTACTTAATTGGAGAAGCTGGGACACCAACCTAGCCATAAAACTTTCGATCTAAAGTTTGAACTGCCCGTAGAGAGTTCTGGGATCAGAATCTAGTCAAGTCATAATCAAAGAACCCTGAGAGACTTCATCCAGCAACTGATGGGAGCAGATGTCCTCTAGATAAACTTTAGGTGGAAATCCAGTTCTGCTGAGAAAGGAGAGGAAGGAATTCAGGAACCAGAGGGATCAGAGATGCCACAAGAATACAGACCATATAATCAACTGACCAGGACTCATGGGAGCTTGTAGAATTGAAGAGGATACCAGAAAATGGAAGGATCTCCCATGCTCTTGGATTGGGAGGATCAACATAGTAAAGATGGCAATTCTACCAAAAGCAATCTATAGATTCAATGCAATCCCCATCAAAATCCCAACAAAATTCTTCACAGACCTTGAGAGAACAATAATCAACTTTATATGGAAAAACAAAAAACCCAGGGTAGCCAAACAATAGTATACAATAAAAGTACTTCCGGAGGCATTACCATTTCTGACTTCAAACTCAATTACAGAGCTACAGTAATGAAAACAGCTTGGTATTGTCATAAAAACAAAAATGTTGACCAATGGAATTGAATCAAAGACCCAGATATTAACCCACAAACCTATGAACACCTGATTTTTGACAAAGGAGCTAATATTATACAATGGAAGAAAGAAAACATTTTTAACAAATGGTGTTGGCAGAACTGGATGCCAACCTGTAGAAGAATGAAAGTAGATCCATATCTATCGCCATGCACAAAACTCACGTCCAAATGGATTAAAGGCCTCAATATAAATTTGACCACAATGAACCTGACAGAAGAGAAAGTGGGAAGTAGTCTGCAATACATGGGCACAGGAGACAAATTCCTACGTATAACCCCAGTAGCACAAACAATAAGGGCAACAATGAATAAATGGGACCTCCTGAAACTGAGAAGCTTCTGTAATGCAAAGGACACCGTCATTAAGACAAAAGGGCAACCTACTGAATGGGAGAAGATCTTAACCAATCCTACATCAGATAAAGGTCTGATCTCCAAAATATATAAAGAACTCAAGAAACTAGACACTAAAACACTAATTAACCCAATTAAAAAGGGAGTACTGAACGGAACAGAGAATTCTCAACAGAGGAAATTCAAATGGCCAAAAGACACTTAAGGTCATGCTCAACCTCCTTAGCAATCAGGGAAATGCAAATCAAAACAACTTTGAGATACCATCTTACACCTGTTAGAATGACTAAAATCAAAAACACCAATGATAGCCTATGCTGGAGAGGATGTGGAATGAGGGGAACACTCATCCATTGTTGGTGGGAATGCAAACTTGTGCAACCACTTTGGAAATCAGTATGACGGTTTCTCAGGAAACTGGGAGTCAATCTACCTCAGGATCCAGCAATTCCACTCCTGGGAATATACCCAAGAGATGTCCAATCATACTACAAAAGCATTTGATCACCTATGTTCATAACAACACTATTTGTAATAGACAGAACCTTGAAACAGCCTAGGTGCACCTCAATAGAAGAATGAATAAAGAAAGTGTGGAATATATATGCATTAGAGTACTACTCAGTGGTAAAAAGCAATGACATCTTGAATTTTGCATGCAAATGGATGGAAATAGAAAACACTATCCTGAGTGAGATAACTCAGACCCCAAAAGATAAATATGATATGTACTCACTCATAAGTGGATTCTAGCCATAACAAAGGACATTGAGCCTATAATTCATGATCCTAGAGAAGCTAAATAAGAAGGTGAACCCAAAGAAAAACATATATTTATCCTCCTGGATATTGGAAGTAGACAAGATCGCTGGGCAAAAGTTGGGAGCACGGGGGTGGGGTGAATTGGGTGGGAGGGGAGATGGGGAAAGAGAAGGGAGAAGGGGAGGATTGGGGAGAGCTTGGGGGAATGGGATGGTTGAGATGGAGGAAGGGTGGATATGGGAGCAGTGAAGAACATACTTTAATTAAGGGAGCCATTATAGGGTTGGCAAGAGACTTGACTCTAGAGGGGTTCCCAGGTGTCCAAGGAGATGTCCCCAGCTAGGTCCTTGGGCAGCAGTGGAGAGGGTGCCTGAACTGGCCTTGTCCCATAGCCACACTGATGAATATTTTGCATATCACCATAGAACCTTCATCTGGCGATGGATGGAGATAGAGACAGAGACCCACATTAGAGCACTGGACTGATCTCCCAAGGTCCAGATGAAGAGCAGAAGGAGGGAGAACATGAGCAAGGAAGTCAGGACTGCGAGGGATGCGTCCACTCACTGAGACAATGGAACTGATCTAATGGGAGCTCACCAAGGCCAGCTGGACTGGGACTGAATGAGCATGTGATCAGATCAGACTCTGAATGTGGCTAATAATGAGGGCTGACCGAGAAGTCAATGATAATGGCACTGGGTTTTGATTCTACTGCATGTACTGGATTTTTGGGAGCCTAGTCTGTTTGGAAGCTCACCTTCCTAGACCTGGATGTAGGGGGGGAGGGCCTTGGACTTCCCACAGGGCAGGGTACCCTGACTTCTCTTAGGACTGGAGAGGGGAGGGGGGATTGGAGGGAATGGGAGGGAAATGGGAGGAGGGGCAGAGGTGGAAATTTTTAATAAATAAATAAATTAAAAAATAAGTTATATGCATTTTATAACAAAAAGTTTTAATCTTTATCTTAGATATTTTCAATCACAAGACAGTCTTACCTTATCATATTAACAAGTTATATTTGTATATACAAATATATGTATGCATTCAATAACAACTGATGCACAAAGAGGCTATGGGTTTGAAGGAGATCTGGGATGTGTATATGGGAGGGATTGGATGGAGGAAAGGGAAGGCAGGAACATAGTAATTAAATGTCAGTCTCAAAAACAAACACCTGCTCTTAGTGTTGAATGAGTACTCTATACATTCTTCCATTGAGAAGGGATGTGGTCCTTTAGCCACCCAGAAGTTCATAAGTGAACCTGGAGACAGCACAGCATCTAAAATTCCCTTCCCAGAAATGTGTGACAGTGGGTCTGCTGTCCCTGGGTGTGTGGCAGTGTCCCCTGGACTGGTAGTGCTCTGAAAGTTTGAGCTTGTGCGACAGCATGGCTGAGATTTAGCACTGAGTTGGCCTTGAGCAGTTAATTCCTTAGAAAGCGCTGGGGCTGAAGGCTTGCTCCCTTCTCCCTGCTTACTGATGCACATCACTGCGGGGGGGGGGGGGGTGAGTGCAGCCAAGCACCCAGTGCCCACTGACTGTGAGTTTCAGAGCCCTTTAAATCCTTTGCTCGATACCCTAGAACATGTTGACAAGATAGATACCCTGGAAGAAGGATGATGTCCAGGATCCTGGAGGGAAAACATTCTGGCAGCATGCAGAGAAATTCTGCTTAGGAGAGGATTTTCCAGACCTTGAATCACATTGTTTCAGTGTTTAAAATGTTGTATGGGGATGTTTCAAATTTATTTAAGTGATAAAACAAGAAAAGAAAGAAATATGGATGTATGTTTTTTTTAAAATTTTTATTTCTTTACCTGTTCATTTAAGTGTGTGTGTGTGTGTGTGTGTGTGTGTGTGTGTGTGTGTGTGTGTCCCAGTGCACCTAGAGAGTTCTGAGGTTAACTTGGAGAAGTCAGTTTTCTCTTTCCACCATGTGAGACTGAGCATCAAACTTAGGCCGTAGGTCTTGGTGGCCAGCGCCTTTCTGCATCAAGCAGTGGCTGTATATTTTATCTTTGCTCTTCTGTAATGGCGATATTCTCAGTGGCAGCATTGCTGTCTCTAAGTACGGATTTAAGGCGTAGAGTAAGATGGCTATCACCAGGACACATACAGTATATTTTAAAAATTACTAACGCAGGACATCGGATTTATAGGGCTACAACTGAGAAAGCAAGAGAGTGAGGGTTTTAGAAAGGAATAAGTTTGCCTGTCAGCCCCTACCTACATGTGTTACAAGCAGTTCTTGGTACAATATCAATCCCAGGGTTGTGTATCATAATCGTATTGGGTAAATAAAACATTATGTCTGTGAAAAGTCATGTGACTTTTATGTGGAGAAATAAAAATGACCTACTGTCTGCTATAAATTGGGATGCAACCATCATGGGAGACAAATACTGGCCAAAGAAATAAAGCACAGTGTAATATATGGGCACGGCCTTTTACACTTGAGTGAGTCTTTTGAGGAAGTTGACTTTGAAGGAAAATGGCAATCAAATCCCAAACATGGAGCTAACTCTAGTAATTTGTAGAATTAAAAAAAAAATGAATACACATTCCAAACTCCATAGAAATAAAGTGAATTTCTTCCTTTTTTTCCTGTTAAGTGGGGAACCAGTCTGTACTGGAACTGCATTTAAAGTATCAAAAATTCACAAGCGTAAAACACTACACATATGTGCTGGACCAAATGGAAATTTTATTCTGTCTGTCTGTTGAGAAAGTGAAATCATCGAATAGTTCCTGTAAACTGACGGCGGAACCCCTCCCAGGACAGGGACACAGTGAACTGACGGCGGCACCCCTCCCAGGACAGGGACACAGTGAACTGACGGCGGCAGCACCCCTCCCAGGACAGGGACACAGTGAACTGACGGCGGCAGCACCCCTCCCAGGACAGGGACACAGTGAACTGACGGCGGCACCCCTCCCAGGACAGGGACACAGTGAACTGACGGCGGCACCCCTCCCAGGACAGGGACACATTGTGCTCCCCCAGCTCTGATCTTTCTTCAGCTAAAATAAAAAAAAAACCCTGAAGCACCTTTCTTCACATTTTTTTCCTCTGAAGCATCTTCCAGCTTTTATATTTTTGTTTATTATTATACTCACATTTTGCATGGTAAATATTAGCTTTATTCTGGACAGGTTTCCTTTTTTTATTTCTTTTTATTTTGCCTTGGGCTTTCTTGTTGGTTTTTAATTGAGAGCTTCATGGAGTAAATATGGTGGACTCTGAAATCTATGGCCATCAGTTCACGCCTATGCCCAGGATGCTGTGTTTCTTGTATTTATTGCCATGCTGAAGATGTCGACAGCCACACTCACAGAATGGGGATGGTGGAATATACTTACAAAGCTGCCCTCCCCTCCTGGGAGAACTGACCTCAGTGATGTGTGCATCGGAGACCTGCACCCCTGCTTCCCCAACTCCCTGTCATGGGCAGTCTCCGTGGAAGAGCTGGTCCCGAATATGGAATAGCTGGTTCCAGCCATCACCATGCTGGTGGGAGAGCTGATCCTGACCCTCACCCGAGGGGGCTAGTAGAGGCTGGGACTGACCAACTCTGCTACCACCCAGACCCACCTCCAGGGCTTTGAGTTGGCATACTCCAACATCTATTTCCATCTATGACCTGCTGGAACAGGTGAAGGGACTAGTCCTGCTGAACCATAGCTGCAGGATCTCCATGACTCCAGGCAACAGCAGAATATCCGAGAGACATTTAAGTGGAATTGGGGTGCATGATGTGAAATACCTAAACAATAAACAAAATTGTCAGGTAGGAAGAGTGTATTTCAATTTGGAGTTCAAGGGGATACTGCCCATCATAAAGGAAAGGTATGACATAGGAACATGAGGCAGCTGGCTCCCTTGTAGGCATGACATAGGAACTCGAAGCATCTGGTCATCTTGTGCCCGTAGTCATGAAGCAGAGAGCAGTGAATACTGAAGCTCAGTTCAGTTCCTCCTTCTTATTAATTGCAGGTCCATGTCCCAGTGCAATGGTGCAAAGCACATATAGATAAGGTGAGTCTTCCCACCTCAATTTACCTAAACTAGAAACACATTCCCAACATGCCTCGTGGTATGTTTCCATGGTGATACTAAATCCCATCAAGTGGACAATCACTATTAAGTGTCAGAGCATGGAAATTCCTATCCTATAGTGAACACTATGAAGTGTTGTGGGGTTCCCACCAGAGATGATCACTTAGACACAGTCTATGAGTCAATTAAAAGTCATTATTTCAGCTGTCTGGTGACTACACATGGGTATTTGGCACCCAACGGCAGTCTTGAGCCTTTTTCAGGGTCTCTTTTTAAGGAAGAAAAACCTCATCCTGGCTGGAAAGTTCCCAAAGTTCCCTTCCTGCAAGTTAAGCAGATAATGATAAAAGCCAAAATATACAATTAGCAAAAACAGCGAGGTCAGGGGGACGATTACAAAGAACTCACATTCTTGAAGCTTTTTCTTTTTTTCCCAGAATTGTCAGTTCCCCCTTATAGTTACTGTTCCTAATCCAGTAAGACGAAACTCATTCGAGGTGCCAAAATGGAGTCACTACAGCCAACTTGAAGCCCTTCTCACACAAAGACAAAACTGTTTGCTGATAAACTTTTACCTCTGGCAGCACCCATGGGATTAAGATGTGCCCATGAGACTCAGTCTTTGATAAAGAGGGACCCATTTATCATTATCACTGGAAGGAGACAGCCACTTTCTTATCTGCAGAATGAGGGTGGTGCTGGAGCAATGCTTCTGCCTCTTGCAGTAACCTCTTCATTTAACTCTCCCCCAGGAGTAAGAGTAACTCCTTTTAGCAGTGAGATTGATGAACAGTTAACTTCTGTTGGACCTCATTACCCAGGCAATGAGGCCAATGCGTGGAAAAGGCAACCCTTCCCCATGGCCCGTGCTCTGACAAATTCTACACTCTGCTGAGCAGTTTTAGGAGCAAGAATCATTTTGCACTTTGATCTAAACCTTTTTGTTTTTGTTTTTTTAAAATCATTTGTTTTGCTTGTACTCTTACCTTCCTATCAGGGATGGGAGGTGAGGAAACTGGACTCTCTGAGTAGCCACCGCCCAGGAGTTAGCCATCAGATGTATAGAATTCACCCGCACTGGGACCTTTCCAGGACTAACCTGCAGTGGTTCCTGAACCATGAGGTCATAAAAAAAAACCACTTGATGGAGAAAGTAAAAACAGATCCTCAGACCTGCTCCGGAACTGATGAGCTGGAGCTCATCGGGACAGCCCAGAGCTGTCCCACTTTCATTGCTATTGTGTAAGAATAGAAAAGGAACTTAGAGAAAGGGGCCCAGAGTTCTGGGTTACAGTCCATCCTTTTGAGGAATTCAGAGGCAGCCAAGAGCAGAAAGCCATGAATGAACGCATGCAAGCTTTCTCGTGTTCATCTCTGTTTCTACACTTACACAGCTCGGGGTCCTCTACCTGGGAAAGGTGCCACCCGCTTTCAGGTTGGGTTTCTCCACATCAACTAATACAATCAAGACAAGCCCCGCAGACATGCTCACAGGCTGGCCTGAACTAGACAATCCCTCATTGCGACTGCCTTTCTAGGTGATTGTAGGTTGTATCAAGTTGACAAACTATCAAAAGATCCCATAGTTTGACATCTGTGATGTCAGACCATGTTGGAGACCGTCTAATGAGGCTGTACTTAGGACCTTCTCCCACAACCCTTGCCATTCTTTCCAAGTTGCTGCTTAAGAATCCATCAGCCCAGACAGTTAGTGGTGTTGCATGCCATTAATCCCAACACTTGGGAGGCAGAAGCAGGAGGATCTCTGTTAGTTCAAGGTTACAAGAGCTAGTTCCAGGACAGGCTCCAAAGCTACAGAGAAATCATGTCTCAAAACAAACAAACAAACAACAAACAACCCATCAGCACAGTTTGCTTTTATGGGATGACCTGTTTCATGTACAAATAAATGTCCCCAAAGAGAATGTTGAGTGTTTGCATGTGCTGACAAAGGCCTTCTCCATATCATCTTAGGATCAGTCGGCAGAAGTGAGCATAGCGAACTTGAACTTCAGAGGGTGAGTGACTGGGTTTATTTTTATTTAAACTTTATTATTTCCTCATTATAGAGACAAAAGTCAAAACACGTCTTCAAGCTCTCTCCAAACAGAAAGCTTGGTATATAAATGATGCTCTATTTTTGTATTATGAAAACAGTATATTGGTAAAAATAAATATAGGACAACTACAAAACCCCTATAATTTATTTCTGCATTTGCTGTCACACCCTGTAAGCATGTTTGCCATTGTGATGCTTTAAAGGTGAAAAGAAAATGGAGACAGAACAAGTACAAATGATCAAGCCAGTGCCGAGGCTTTCGGGTTCTAACTGTTCAGGTTTTTTTCTCGTAAGAAGATGGGATATTCCCATTAGTCTAAATAGAATAACCACTATGTGCTAAAGAATAGCTCAGACTTCCGAATAGGATTCTAGGGCAGTAGATACTATACTATAGTGTGTGTGTGTGTGTGTGTGTGTGTGTGTGTGTGTATTGTGTTTTACAAGTCTAACTATAGATGTTAGTAAAAAGTATAAATAAAAACAACAGAAAGAAAATAAGCACGGAAATATACTATTTCTTTGGGGCTGGAGAGATGACTCGGCAGGGAGCCATGTTTGCTGCTCTTCCAGATGAGGAGAGTTTAGCACCAAGCACCTACATCATAAGCATGGAAATATACTATTTCTTGGGGCTGGAGAGATGACTCGGCAGTGAACCATGTTTGCTGCTCTTCCAGATGAGGAGAGTTTAGCACCAAGCACCTACATCAGGTGCTCACAATGACCTGAAATTAACTTCAGGGATCTGGTGCCCCCTTCTGGACTGCATCGACACCTGCACAAATGTAACATACATTTATGCAGATACACACATACAATAAAAACAAAAGATTGTTTTATATGTATATATATACACACACACACATACATACATACACACAAATATATATTTACTATTCCCATCTCTCACAGAATGATATTAATACGTTTTAAATTTTCTTTACTTTTCA